>NC_092155.1:74536167-74753667 GCF_045791955.1 Oncorhynchus clarkii lewisi
TGAGTCTTCCATGAGAACAAAAGAGCAAAGAACATCTCTTCAGTAGCGTGAGGATGAGGATAAATATCTGTAGTTATTCTCTAGCAGGACAGAGGACAGGACAGAGGACAGGGCAAGGCAGAGGATAGGACAGAGGACAGGACAGGACAGGACAGGGCAGAGGACAGGACAGAGGACAGGCCAGAATACAGGACAGGCCAGAACAGAGGACTGGACAGGCCAGGACAGAGTATAGGACAGAGGACAGGACAGAGGACAGGCCAGAGGACTGGACAGGCCAGGACAGAGGACAAGACAGAGTATAGGACAGAGAACAAGACAGAGGACTGGACAGGCCAGGACAGAGGACAGGACAGAGGACAGGACAGAGGATAGGACAGAGTATAGGACAGAGAACAAGACAGAGGACAGGCCAGAGGACTGGACAGGCCAGGACAGAGGACAGGACAGAGGACTGGACAGGCCAGGACAGAGGACAGGACAGAGGACAGGACAGAGGACAGGACAGGCCAGGACAGGGGACAGGACAGAGGACTGGACAGGCCAGGACAGAGGACAGGACAGAGGACAGGACAGAGGACAGGGTAGAGAACTGGACAGATCAGGACAGAGGACAGGACAGAGGACAGGACAGAGGACAGGACAGAGGACAGGACAGGACAGAGAACAAGACAGAGGACAGGCCAGAGGACTGGACAGGCCAGGACAGAGGACAGGACAGAGGACAGGACAGAGGCCAGGACAGAGAACAGGACAGAGGACAGGACAGAGGACAGGCCAGAGGACTGGACAGGCCAGGACAGAGGACAGGACAGAGGACAGGACAGAGGCCAGGACAGAGAACAGGACAGTGTACAGGCGGCTGATACTATAACGTACTTTCACATCCGTGCCAGAACTGCCATCATTCTTAACATCTGCAGTTTTACTAAGGGGGGTCTTTCTCTCTCTGTCTCTTATTTTTACTGAGGGGGCGGGGGGTTCTCTGTCTCTCCTGATTGGGGGGGGGGGGGGTGCTCTGCTGCAGCTGCACTGACAGAAATCAAATTACCGCACTCACCTGATGTTCTTTCCTTGCACCTCAACCCTCCCCCTTCCCCTCCTCTCTAGTTTCCTTTTACTGTAGTCTCTCTCTCCCTCTCCCTCCCTCCCTCCCTCCCTCCCTCCCTCCCTCCCTCCTCTCTAGTTTCCTTTTACTGTAGTCTCTCTCTCCATTTCTCTCTCTCTCCATCTCTCTCTCTCCATCTCTCCCTCCCTCCCCCTTCTCCTCCTCTCTAGTTTCCTTTTACTGTAGTCTCTGTCTCTCTCCCTCTCCATCTCTCCCTCCCCCAATCTCTCAAGAGTCCCATTGCCCCTGCACAGTGCATCACAATCATACTGCTCTGCACCTATGTAATTCAGGACCCCTCCCCCTTTCCTCCTCCCCTTCCTCCTTCCCCCTACCCCTCCTCCTTCCCCCTACCCCTCCTTCTACCCCCTACCCCTCCTCCTTCCCCCTCTCCCACTCCCTTCCTCTTACCCCTCCTAAAACTGTAGGCAGCAGCAGAGCACTGGTTCTGTTCTGTCCCACCATTACCACTCTCCATCATCCTTGAGCAATTTGCCTGAGTGAGGGAAAAGAGTGTGTGTGTGTGTGTGTGTGTGTGTGTGTGTGTGTGTGTGTGTGTGTGTGTGTGTGTGTGTGTGTGTGTGTGTGTGTGTGTGTGTGTGTCTGTGTGTGTGTGCGTGTGTGTGTGTGTGTGTGTGTGTGTGTGTGTCTGTGTGTGTGTGCGTGTGTGTGTGTGTGTGTCTGTGTGTGTGTGTGTGTGTGTGTGTGTGTGTGTGTGTGTGTGTGTGTGAGCATCAGCCAGCCAGCAGAACAGAAAACAGCAGCAGCCCTGCAGTGTCCTGCAGCAGTGTGAACAGTTAGCTCAGTTGCTGAATTCTGCAGTGCTGGTTGGACTATCGTGGCAGTAGGCAGGCACACTCTAGTCAGCAGTCACATGGTGCAGAGAGAGAGAGGTAGCTACTGGCCGGCTTTGAGCGGTCTGTCTACAGGCTGGGGGTGAGTGAGTTGGGGAGAGGACAAGGAGCAGGGGGGGGAGATGGGGGGAGATGCCTGCGTGAGCAGGAGGAGGCCCAGAAGGAGGAAGGGGGGGGGGGGGGGGGGGGTGTACGACCGTTCATTTACCAGATCAGCTGCCTGCCTGACTGTCCTCCTCGCCTCTCATCCCTCTCTCCTCTCCTCCTCCTTTAGCCTCTCCTCTCATCCTCCTCTCTTCTCCTCCCCCTTTCTCCTCTCCTCCCCCTTTCTTCTCTCCTCCCCCTTTCTCCTCTCCTCCCCCTTTCTTCTCTCCTCCCCCTTTCTTCTCTCCTCCTCCTCTCCTCCCTTTTTCTCCTCTCCTCTCCCCCTAATGGTGCATTGTCCCATTCAGGCGCTAGCTCCACTTCCTGATGATGTAATAAATGCAGCAAGCTTTGAACTTGCTGGGGTAAGAGTTCTCTCTTTTTTTCCTCTCGTTTCCCCCACTGGCACGTTACCCTCCAAGAGGGAGGGATAGATGTGTGCAACTGTGGGGCAGTTGGGGCCTCCTTCAATATATGTGCCAGAAGTGAATGTGTTAAAAGTGAGGAATGTGATGATATGATGAGGTTGTAACAACAGTTCGATTTTTGTTTTATTACAAAATAAATAAATAATTGTAATGCTTATTTAGGATTTTTTATTTATTTTTTAAAGCAGATAAATACGCATTATGAATGATTTGGTTATCATGATCTCACCAAACCAAAAGGGTATATAGTAATAAAAATATAAACTATATCTGATTTCATAAAATAATGCCACGGTATTAAAATGATCTTGTTCAGTTACAGCCCTATATTATCATCAACATCATCACAGTTCCTCCTGTCAGCAGGAACATACAGCTGATTAATACTAAAGTAGCTTTTACAGAAGGATCGCTGAGCTGCACTGGAGGGTACAAGGGCATAATATAGCATATATTAAAACATGATACATTTACATTATAAACCCAGCTCTGACGATATCATGCACAATCAACATCCAGCTGATTATTCTATAGCTTCTACTGGAACGAGATGTAGTGTGTATCCCAAACTGCACCCTATTCCCTGTATAGTGCACTACACGGGGAATAGAGCAGTTCCACTCTGAGTTCCACTGGAGGGTACTGTGAGGTCATCACTGCTCTAGTGGAAGTTGTGGCAGAATTGTGGAGCTATACCTTCTCTGTACCTTACTGGAGCTATACCTTCTCTGTACCTTACTGGAGCTATACCTTCTCTGGTTCCATCTCTCTCTCTCTCTCTCTCTCTCTCTACTGCAGAGGGGTGGCTGGGACACACATCCACACACAGAGTGAGAGGAGAGAGGAGAGAGGAGAGAGAGGAGAGAGAGGGGAGAGAGGAGAGAGTGAGGAGAGCGAGGAGAGAGGAGAGCGAGGAGAGAGTGAGGAGAGAGAGGTGAGTGAGGAGAGAGGAGAGATTGAGGAGAGAGGAGAGAGAGTGAGAGGAGAGAGAGAGGTGAGTGAGGAGAGAGGAGAGAGTGAGGAGAGAGGAGATAGAGGAGAGAGAGAGGAGAGAGACAGAGAGAGGAGAGAGGAGAGTGAGGAGAGAGGAGAGAGGAGAGTGAGGAGAGAGGAGAGAGACAGAGAGACAGAGAGAGGAGAGAGACAGAGAGAGGAGAGAGGAGAGTGAGGAGAGAAGAGAGAGGAGAGTGAGGAGAGAGGAGAGTAAGGAGAGAGGAGAGAGACAGAGAGAGAGACCTTATAATTTTACAGTGATCTGGAAATTAGCATTTGACACAAAAAGTGACATGATACAGTTTGAGAGTCAGAGATGTACCTGCAACACGTTGGGCGGTGCTCCAGATCAGGTTTGAGAGTCAGAGATGTACCTGCAACACGTTGGGCGGTGCTCCAGATCAGGTTTGAGAGTCAGAGATGTACCTGCAACACGTTGGGCGGTGCTCCAGATCAGGTTTGAGAGTCAGAGATGTACCTGCAACACGTTGGGCGGTGCTCCAGATCAGGTTTGAGAGTCAGAGATGTACCTGCAACACGTTGGGCGGTGCTCCAGATCAGGTTACGCATATCCAAGATAAATCAGGAAACGTTTTGTCAAAAAACAATATCCTTGTCTTTTTTGCACGGCTGCAATTTTCCTAATTATAGAAAAGGAGAAATATTATGCGACCTTCCCAGTTTAACATCTGGAGCCACTTCCATTGCCATCATCTACCACTGAAGGTAGTTCTTGATACATTTCATTAGAAATATAATGAGATTTATTTTCTTCAGAAAAAAATTTGTAAATGGTTTTTTTCCCCTAAAACATAAAACATACACTTTTTATGTGAATTGAGCATCTTCATCCACGATGTCATGTCTTAACCATATTAATATGCATGGTTGCCATTGGTAATTCATATTCATGGTTGCCATTGGTAATTCATATTCATGGTTGCCATTGGTAATTCATATTCATGGTTGCCATTGGTAATCCATGTAGGCCTGTTGGTAATTAATATGCATGGTTGCCATTGGTAATTCATGTAGGCCTGTTGGTAATTAATATGCATGGTTGCCATTGGTAGTTCATGTAGGCCTGTTGGTAATTAATATGCATGGTTGCCATTGGTAGTTCATGTAGGCCTGTTGGTAATTAATATGCATGGTTGCCATTGGTAATTCATGTAGGCCTGTTGGTAATTAATATGCATGGTTGCCATTGGTAGTTCATGTAGGCCTGTTGGTAATTAATATGCATGGTTGCCATTGGTAATTCATGTAGGCCTGTTGGTAATTAATATGCATGGTTGCCATTGGTAGTTCATGTAGGCCTGTTGGTAATTAATATGCATGGTTGCCATTGGTAGTTCATGTAGGCCTGTTGGTAATTAATATGCATGGTTGCCATTGGTAGTTCATGTAGGCCTGTTGGTAATTAATATGCATGGTTGCCATTGGTAGTTCATGTAGGCCTGTTGGTAATTAATATGCATGGTTGCCATTGGTAATTCATGTAGGCCTGTTGGTAATTAATATTCATGGTTGCCATTGGTAATTCATGTAGGCCTGTTGGTAATTGTAGGTAGTCTGCAGTGTGTGTTTTCTGGATGTAAACGAGCAGCATCAGCAGAGTAAGGGCTCTATTCAATCCGCATTGCGGAAGTTCGGCTTTACAGCGTGATTGAAATTTAAAGGCAGTGTTCGTGCTTTCAGAGGAGACTGCATTTACGTTAAACACTACTACACATGTCTGCTCAATCTCAAATGACCTTCACATTTCTATCATGGAACCTGTTATGCTTCTGCTTGAATAAAGCCCTAGGACTATCCTACGCAGAGACTTTGGGAGAATCTCAATTGCATATTCCTTGCGTCCCTTCCTCCCTCCCTCGCTTCATTCTCAAATCCCATTGGAGGGGAAGATCAGTAGGGGAGGGGGACCTTTGGCTTTCTCATCCAATGGGTTTTGAGAAGGGGGTTGAGGAGCGAGAAGAGAGGATGTAATTGAGATTCTCCCCTAGAGAAGGCTACCAGAGTCATGCAGATTCTACCACTATTACATATTTGCCAAACTATTTATAATTCCTGTAGCTGCTGGTCATTGAAGATGTTTTCTGGAAAAGTAAAACGCTGAATTATGCAGTTTCGCTCCAGAAAATCCAGTAGGTCTATTCTACATGTAGTGAGTGACCTCCACTGCAGTGAGGGTGCGGAAAGAGGAGAACAACAGACATTTTAAAAAGTGAAAACTATCTGAAGGGGAAATAGTACATACGTTTTAGAGATCAATATCATACATTTTCTGACACAATATACATGTCAGTTTAAAGTTCCTCCAACAGCCGGTCTTTCTGGATCTTTCCACTTCTGTTGGTTTGTTTCTGATATGCTCCTACAAGGTTTTATAACCATACTATATGACCCCCCCCCCCCCCCCCTCACTCTCACTCTGCTCCTCCCCTCTCCTCCGACCTACAGTGTGTGACCTCCCCCCTCTCACTCTCACTCTGCTCCTCCCCTCTCCTCCGACCTACAGTGTGTGACCTCCCCCCTCTCACTCTCACTCTGCTCCTCCCCTCTCCTCCCACCTACAGTGTGTGACCTCCCCCCTCTCACTCTCACTCTGCTCCTCCCCTCTCCTCCCACCTACAGTGTGTGAGTAGATTCACTCTGATGTCCTCTGCCTGGGCTGGCTGAGCTGTGCATGTTGAAACATGCCTCGACATGTACTGGGCTCGCCTGGCCGAGGAAGGAGAGAGAGCCTTGAGCCCTGCCCTCAACGTCTTTCACCATCCCTGCTTGAAGTGACCCTCGGGCAGACAAACAAGAACCAGCAGAGCGGCTCAACACTGACAGTTGACTGTCCTGGACACTCAGAACAGAACCAGAACAGGACCCTGGATCTTCAGCTGTAGCCAGTCTATCATCTGTCCTCGATCCAAACACTACTTTACTGGTAAGTCTGATGTTTAATATGTTCCCTTCTGAATGGACTTATTTTAGCCTAATCATACTGTAAGTACCCTCTACTAGCTCTGTTCCACTGGCATGTAGCTACAGTATTTAATGGTAGTCTACTGTTCCACTAGCATGTAGCTATAGTATGTAATGGTAGTCTACTGTTCCACTAGCATGTAGCTATAGTATGTAATGGTAGTCTACTGTTCCACTAGCATGTAGCTATAGTATGTCATGGTAGTCTACTGTTCCACTAGCATGTAGCTATAGTATGTCATGGTAGTCTACTGTTCCACTAGCATGTAGCTACAGTATGTAATGGTAGTCTACTGTTCCACTAGCATGTAGCTACAGTATGTAATGGTAGTCCACTGTTCCACTAGCATGTAGCTATAGTATGTAATGGTAGTCTACTGTTCCACTAGCATGTAGCTATAGTATGTAATGGTAGTCTACTGTTCCACTAGCATGTAGCTATAGTATGTCATGGTAGTCTACTGTTCCACTAGCATGTAGCTATAGTATGTCATGGTAGTCTACTGTTCCACTAGCATGTAGCTACAGTATGTAATGGTAGTCTACTGTTCCACTAGCATGTAGCTACAGTATGTAATGGTAGTCCACTGTTCCACTAGCATGTAGCTATAGTATGTAATGGTAGTCTACTGTTCCACTAGCATGTAGCTATAGTATGTAATGGTAGTCTACTGTTCCACTAGCATGTAGCTACAGTATGTAATGGTAGTCTACTGTTCCACTGGCATGTAGCTACAGTATGTAATGGTAGTCTACTGTTCCACTAGCATGTAGCTATAGTATGTCATGGTAGCCTTGTTTTTTATTTATTTATTTTACCTTTATTTAACCAGGTAGGGCAGTTGAGAACAAGTTCTCATTTACAATTGCGACCTGGCAAAGATAAAGCAAAGCAGTGCGACACATACAACAACACAGAGTTACACATGGAGTAAACAAACATGCAGTCAATAATACAGTAGGGGGGGAAAAGAAAGACTATAGACAGTGTGTCTAAATGGCATGAGGAGGTAAGGCAATAAATAGGCCAATAGTAGCAACGTAATTACAATTTAGCAAATTAACACTGAAGTGATGATGATGTGAAAGTAGAGATACTGGGGTGAAAAAGAGGTGGTGCTTGTTTCCCAAAAAAATCCCACAGACAGAAACAGAAGTAACTCATAAATTATTACTGTGTCGTTACCGTTTGTAATCTCTGTTTGACCATGTAATCTCTGTTTGACCATGTCATCTCTGTTTGACCATGTCATCTCTGTTTGACCATGTCATCTCTGTTTGACCATGTCATCTCTGTTTGACCATGTCATCTCTGTTTGACCATGAAAAGGAGCAAAAGTAAGTCAATGGACAATATTACTAAAGATTTTTTTAATTTTTAAAAGGTACTTATTTTCTCTGCTCCTCTAGTCTAGCTCTTGGGGATTCCCCTTCACAGTGAAACCTCCTCTTCATCAGCCGAGACAGCAGGCTTCCTCCACTTACCTACCAGCTGCCACAGAGGAACCACAACGTTTACCAAGGTGGGAAGCAGGCAGACTTGGGTAAGAGACGCTATTCGTTTTCTATTTGTGTTGCATATAATGAACAGTGATCTGGCCTTTGATGTAGGCATATAGAAGGGAAGAAAAGAGCCCGTCAACAGATGTAATATTCAGTAAGTCCTGGAGTACATCATTACAGATCAGATATGTGTAATTAGGATCCCTGGATGTTCTTCCCATCTCTCCAAACTACACAAGCAGGTAGGTAGTTACCGAGTCAACAGTGTTAGTGTTTTGTGGTAACTAAGAGTGTTAAAGCTCCCGATGTGGCACAGCGATCTAAGGCACTGCATCTCAGTGCTAGAGGCGTCACTACAGACCCTGGTTTGATTCCAGGCTGTATCACAACCGGCTGTGACTGGGAGTCCCATAGGGCGGCGCACAATTGGCCCAGCATCGTCCAGGTAGGTCGCCATGGTAAAATAAGAATTTGTTCTTAACTGACTTGCCTAGTTAAATAAAGGTTAAATACATTTTTAAAAATTAATACAAATAAAGCTTGATGCTTGTGTCTGTGAGGTAAAGCTGTTGAATTACAAACACAAGCCAAGGTGAGACAGTGAGACAGACATATTGTAGAGAGAATGCGGCCCTGTTCAATCTGTATTGCCGATGTTCAGCTTTATAGCGCGATTGACAATTAAAGGCGATGTTCAGCTTTATAGCGCGATTGACTATTAAAGGCGACGTTCAGCTTTATAGCGCGATTGACTATTAAAGGCGATGTTCAGCTTTATAGCACGATTGACAATTAAAGGCGATGTTCCCTGCGGTCACGGTAAACACTTAAGTATGCTTCATCTGGTCACAGTAAACACTTAAGTATGCTTCATCTGGTCACAGTAAACACTTAAGTATGCTTCATCTGGTCACAGTAAACACTTAAGTATGCTTCATCTGGTCACAGTAAACACTAAGTATGTTTCCCTGCACTAGTGCCCTTTTGAACAGATGACCTCATGTCTGTTCTCTTCATCTGTCTATTCTTTTCCCTCCTTTTTTACGTTTTAACTAGGTAAGGCAGTCAAGAACAAATTCTTATTTACAATGACCCCAAACCCGGACGACGCTGGGCCAATTGTACGCCGCCCGATTGGACTCCCAATCACAGCCGGTTGTGATACAGCCTGGATTCAAACCAGGGTGTCTGTAGTGATACCTCTAGCACTCGGGAGTCCTCATACAGTCCTCTGATCTGTCTATTCATAAACCGCCACTTCCTGATAGAAACAGCTTTTATCAGTTCATTTCTACAAGATGTTTAAGATGAAGAGATGGTTTAAAAGCCATCATCTTGAGTAAGGAGAGACACCATCTAATATGACAACATGTAGTGTAGCTGGTGTGTGGAATATGGTATCTCAATATTCTATAACATCTTATTGTTGACTTTGTTCTCAGCCTGAGGAATGAGACGGGAGTGTGACTGACTGCCAGACTGTTGTGTGTGTGAGAGAGACAGATAGAGAAAGACAAAGAGAAACAGAGAGAGAGAGAGAGAGAGAGAGAGAGAGCGGTAGAGAGATGGTATGCTCAATGAAATGATCAAATATACAGACAACAAATTCCAATTGGCTATACTAAAACTCTTTAACATGTTCAAATGTGACTCAAGAAACGCACCAGTATTAGTTAACCCAGTTGTGGGTAACCCAGGGCGATAAGCCATGCCACAAAAAGATAACACGCCTAACTACCCTACACAGATAAGATAACAGTCCTAACTACCCTATACAGATAACAGTCCTAACTACCCTATACAGATAACAGTCCTAACTACCCTATACAGATAACAGTCCTAACTACCCTATACAGATACCAGTCCTAACTACCCTATACAGATAACAGACCTAACTACCCTATACAGATAACAGACCTAACTACCCTATACAGATAACAGACCTAACTACCCTATACAGATAACATTCCTAACTACCGTATACAGATAAGATAACAGTCCTAACTACCGTATACAGATAAGATAACAGTCATAACTACCCTATACAGATAACAGTCCTAACTACCCTATACGGATAACAGTCCTAACTACCCTATACAGATACCAGTCCTAACTACCCTATACAGATAACAGACCTAACTACCCTATACAGATAACAGACCTAACTACCCTATACAGATAACAGACCTAACTACCCTATACAGATAACATTCCTAACTACCGTATACAGATAAGATAACAGTCCTAACTACCGTATACAGATAAGATAACAGTCATAACTACCCTATACAGATAACAGTCCTAACTACCCTATACGGATAACAGTCCTAACTATCCTATACAGATAACAGACCTAACTATCCAATACAGATAAGATAACAGACCTAACTACCCTATACAGATAACATAACAGTCCTAACTACCCTATACAGATAACAGTCCTAACTACCCTATACAGATAAGATAACAGTCCTAACTACCCTATACGGATAACAGACTTAACTACCCTATACAGAGAACAGACCCAACTACCCTATACAGAGAACAGACCTAACTACCCTATACAGAGAACAGTCCTAACTACCCTATACAGATAAGATAACAGTCCTAACTACCCTATACAGATAACAGTCCTAACTACCCTATACAGATAAGTCCTAACTACCGTATACAGATAAGATAACAGTCCTAACTACCCTATACAGATAACAGTCCTAACTACCCTATACAGATAAGATAACAGTCCTAACTATCCTATTACAGTAATAACCGTACAACCTACATCTATATAACCTCATCTGAATCTAAGTCTATATAAGCTGTGTCAGACACAGGGGGCTGATGATAGGCTCGTGGTGTGTGTTAGTTACTGTCAGCCAACCAGCCAGTCAGCCAGTCAGCCAACCACCTTAGTCAGCCCACCAGCCAGTCAGCCAGTCAGCCAACCACCTTAGTCAGCCAACCAGCCAGTCAGCCAACAAGTCAGCCAGTCAGCCAACCAGTCAGCCAGTCAGCCAGTTGGGAGGTGGTTGTTTCCCCGAACCAGAGTTCTATTCTGCTATCATGTATTAGTAAAGGGTTACCTCAAGACTAAAGCAGGAAGGAATTCTTGTTGTCATGTGGTTACCGTCGCCACGGCAGCAAGCGTCTGGCTCACACACATATACACACACACAACCAACTGCATTCATTTAGCAACTGCAGCAAAAAGCAGGTCATGAGGTGTGTGTGTGGTTGTGTGTGTGTGTGTTAGTTATTCTATCCTTGTGGGGACCTAAAATCCCCAAAAGTCCCCACAAGGACAATTCTGTCTCATGGGGACATTTCCCACATTTCCATGAGGACAAAGGCAATTTTAATCTTAGGGGTTATGTTTAGGGTTAAAGTTAGGGTAAGAATTAGGATTAGGGTTAGGTAAAATAGGATTTTGAATGGAAATTAATTTTAGGTCCCCACGAGGATAGATTAACATGATGTGTGTGTGTGTGTGTGTGTGTGTGTATGTGTGCGTGTGTGTGTGTGTGTGTGTGTGTGTGTGTGTGTGTATGTGTGTGTGTGTGTGTGTGTGTGTGTGTGTATGTGTGCGCGTGTGTGTGTGTGTGTGTGTGTATGTGTGTATATGTGTGTATATGTGTGTGTGTATGTGTGTGTGCGCGTGTTCCTTAGACAAAATATTGGGTCTTTCCCTTGCTACTCCCCCCCCCCCCCCCCCAAAAAAAAAATGACAGCATCCCCTGCCTAAGGTTAACACTCAGCACATGCTATAAAACACAACTAAACAACAACTAAACAAGTAAACAACAACTTCAACAACTCCAACAACGCCATAACGGGCTCCTTTGTTTCATTCCAGAGGCACATGACCTCATGGCTAAACTGCAATGCTAACTCTGTGTCGCACTCATAGCTGTGGATTTCAACAGTGATGCAGTCAGAGCCCTCCTCCCTTCAACTATGCTTGAATGCTTCTTCATAGGACAATGTGGTCACATACTCTAGCAGCTAGTGCTTAACACTAATTAATACTAATTCCCCCCCCCCCCTCCCCCTTTCATCGTTCTAGTTTAATGTTCCAAGGACGGAGCACCCCTTCAGCGATGCAATATATTTTAAACATTCTTAGTTAAGAGAGCCAGCCCCTAGTGAGCAGCAAGTATACTGCAGCTATTAACTGTGTTTGAGGGGAGTGTTGATCTCCCTTCCTTCATGCTCTTTGGCAGTACCCTCCCACCCTGCCACCCTTTACGGGTCCTCTATGTCTCTCTCTCTCCTCTCACTCACAAGCTACTAGAAGGCTCCCCCATAGCACTATTGTCCTGTCAGCAGAACCCTTGCCAGTGAGGGGCTGAGGAAGTGTATTGTACTGTAAGGAATGGACACTCTGTCCGCCTGCTCAAAATAACTCTGCAGTGAGGGAGGCAGACTGATAGCACAAGCGTGCACGCACGCACGCACGCACACACACACACACACACACACACACACACATCACACACACACGCAGAAAAAAAAAAGTTCTGAATCAAAACGAATCTTTTTGTTGCAAGAGTATAAATCACGGTAAGGCTATTTTTAGTTGAGGAGGTGTTTTTGGTTCATGTTGTGTACACTCACCGTGTACAGTGATTCTGTGCTTTTCCTCTCCTCTCTCTACGTGTGGCCAGAATACGTGTCGCAAGAATACCAGTCAGAAATGGTTCTCCCAATGCATCACGTTTGTCCCTGCATAACTTATTGTCCTGGCACAGCCCCTTGTTTTCAGTTCGTATCAGTGTTACATTCAAATTAATCTTCCCACAAAAGGCTAATTTCTGTGTTTGAATATAGCATGACAGAAACTGATGGAGAGGCAAAGGGTTAACCTCTTAATTGACCGTTATCTCTTAATTGACTGCCATTCAGATTGTGACCTCACATGACCTTTACTGTATACATCTGATCTCTTTCAGAATGAAAATCACAGGAGGACTACATCACTATTCCCCCTTCGAGGCGGAAACCTATTGAACTGACCATTCTCTGACAACGTCACCAGGTCGGACCTGACAGTGACCACTGTGTGTGTGTGTGTGTGTGTGTAGATTCCCTGTTGGAAACATGGCAGGGGGAAACTGTACGAACCAGTGATGATGAAGAGGCCAGTAAACGCAGGATCTGCTGGATGGATGTGGCTGCTGGGAGTGTTTCTCTGGCAGTGTCTTAGCTGGTTGTTGTGAGGGAGAGAACGAAGCAATCAGCAAGTATACTGCCGCAGAAACTCTTCGCACTACAAGCCCAGGCCCCTGAAATCAGCAAGTAGGCCATTGGCCCCCTAGAATCAGCAAGAAGGCCATTGGCCCCCTGGAATCAGCAAGAAGGCCATTGGCCCCCTGGAATCAGCAATTAGGCCATTGGCCCCCTGGAATCAGCAAGAAGGCCATTGGCCCCCTGGAATCAGCAAGAAGGCCATTGGCCCCCTGGAATCAGCAAGTAGGCCATTGGCCCCCTGGCTCTCAGATGTCATTCCCCCAGAGCGACAGAAGGAATGAGGAAGAGAAGAGCACTATTTTTAGTATGATTAGTACCACTGGACTCATGACGGATGATAGACTGATGATGCTTTTGGTATATGGTGACATTGTGTGTATAACCTGAGTGCGTGCTATTCTGTTTGAAACCAATGCAATCCTCTAGCGCCATCTTGTGTCTCAAATGTTAAATTGAACCAAATTGGACATACCGATAATGTGTTGATGTGTAATTAAGTTATTATAGTTATCACCGGTTTGTATCTCTTAAAATATATATTTGCAATGCTTTTTGCAATCACTTGCTCTGGGTTATTGAAAATAAACAGAAAATATTGAAAAAAAACTGTCAATATAGTCACGTCTATACCTTGTCTTTGTCATTCGTCATTTCCTGTTTGATCTGCATTTTCATTTTAAAATACCTGTCCAATCTTAGCACAGACCCAGGCTTAAAGATGATCTTGAGTCAAGAGAAACATTGTATGTGTGGTAGGTAGTCTAGTGGTTTAGCGCATTGGGTCAGTAACCGAAAGGTTGCTGGATTGAATCCCCGAGCTGACAAGGTAAAAATCTGTTGTTCTGCCCCGGAACAAGGCAGTTTAACCCACTGTTCCCCGGTAGGCCATCATTGTAAATAAGAATTTGTTCTTAACGGACTTGCCTAGTTAAATAAAGGTTATAATTATATTATATTATATTATATAAAATGTATATTGGCTAAGGTTACTTGAGTTTGTTTGCATTGTCCTGTTATCATGTAGCAAATTGCAAATCCACATTATACAAACATGGGAATATAAACATGGATGTTGACATTAGATATGTAATCTGCTAACATTCACTACCAGTCAAAAGTTTTAGAACATCAGTCATTCATGCGTTTTTCTTTATTTCTACATTGTAGAATAATAGTGAAGACATCAAAACTATGAAATAACACACATGGAATCATGTAGTAACCAAAAAAGTGTTAAACAAATGTAAATATATTTTATAATTGAGATTCTTCAAATAGCCAAACCTTTGCCTTGATGACAGCTTTGCACACTCTTGGCATTCTCTCAACCAGCTTCCCCTGGAATGCTTTTCCACAGTCTTGAAGGAGTTCCCACATATGCTGAGCACTTGTTGACTGTTTTTCATTCACTCTGCAGTCCAACTCATCCCAAACCACCTCAATTGGGTTGAGTTTGGGTGATTGTAGAAGCCAGGTTATTTGATGCAGTACTCCATCACTCTCCTTCTTGGTCAAATAGCCCTTACACAGCCTGGAGGTGTGTTGGGTTATTGTCCTGTTGAAAAACAAATGATAGTCCCACTAAGCCCAAACCAGATTGGATGGCGTATCGCTGCAGAATGCTGTTGTAGCCATGCTGGTTAAGTGTGACTTGAATTCTAAATAAATCACAGACAGTGTCACCAGCAAAGCACCCCCACACCATAACACCTCCTCCTCCATGCTTCACGGTGGGAAATACACACATTTCTAATGTCTAATGTCCATTGCTCGTGTTTCATGGCTCAAGCAAGTCTCTTCTTATTATTGGTGTCCATTAGTAGCAATTCAACCATGGAGGCCTGATTCACAAAGTCTCCTCTGAACAGTTGATGTTGAGATGAGTCTGTTACTTGAACTCTGAAGCATTTATTTGGGCTGCAATTTCTGAGGCTGGTAACTCTGATGAACTTATCCTCGGCAGCAGAGGTAGCTCTGGGTCTTCCTTTCCTGTGGCGGTCCTCATGAGAGCCAGTCATCATTGTGCTTGATGGTTTTTGCGACTGCACTTGAAGAAATTTTCAAAGTTCATAAAATTTTCCGAATTGACTGACCTTCATGTCTTAAAATAATGATGGACTGTTGTTTCTCTTTGCTTATTAGTGTAATTCAGTAATTCAATAGTGTAATTCAAATCAATATATTGAAAAGTATAGAACAATGATATAATACAATGAAGATAATACTGTAGCTATAGATATAGAAGTAAAACATTTAAAACACAGGAAGAACACTCCAACACGCCGACATTTTACAAACTAAGTTTAGTGAGACTGCCAGATCAGAGGCAGTAGAGATGACCAGGGATGTTCTCTGTTTAGTGAGTCCGCAAGTTCAGAGGCAGAGGCAGTAGGGATGACCAGGGATGTTCTCTTGAGAAGTATGTGAATTGAACCATTTTCCAGTCTTGCTAAGCATTCAAAATGTACTTTTGGGTGTCAGGGAAAATGTATGGAGTAAAAAGTATATGATTTTCTTTCGGAATGTAGTGAAGTAAAGGTAAAAATGGTTTAAAAATATAAATAGTAAAGTACATATACCCCCAAAAACTATTTAAGAAGTACTATACAGTATTTTTACTTAAGTATTTTACACCATTGCACACTCAAACTAAAGGGCAACAGTAGGACCAAATATAGTCCTTACTGCTTCTTTTTAAAAGTCTTTAGCGCAGTTTCCCCAACTGAATGGTTTCCGGGTGAACGTTTTAAGGAGAGTCAATGAGGGGTTAATATGTCCAGCAGAGAAACTTTTGTGTGGGTTTCCTACCAGTGTGTAACCAACATTAGCATGAGCAGCAATAGTGCAATCCGAGGTTCGCTTTCAAAATAAAAGTCCCCCGATTGAAACATGCGACAACATTCCAACTTTTTTTAGAATTTCAATGGTTCCCAAACTTTTTATAGTCCAGTACCCTTCAAACATTCAACCTCCAGCTGCGTATCTCCTCTAGCACCAGGGTCTGCGCACTCTCAAATGTTGTTTTTGACATCATTGTAAGCCTGCCAAACATAAGAATGAGTGTGAGTTTTTGTCACAACCAGGCTCTTGGGAAGTGACAAAGAGCTCTTATAGGATCCGGACACAAATAATAATTTATAATTTTTCTCTTTATTTAGGACAGAACAGCAGCCTCTGATGAGACACGGGGCGGGGGCCTACGCATATATGTGAACAAGAGCTGGTGCATGATATCTAAAGAAGTCTGACCATAATTATATCCTCCTGATTCCTGCTTGCAAAAAATAAAGCAGGAAGCATCAGGGACACAGTCTATAAAAAGTGGTCAGGTGAAGCAGATGCTAAACTACAGGACCGGTTTGCTATCACAGACTGGAACATGTTCCGGGATTCTTCTGATGGCATTGAGGAGTACACCACATCAGTCACTGGCTTCATCAATAAGTGCATTGATGACGTCGTCCCCACAGTGACTGTACGTACATACCCCAACCAGAAGCCATGGATTACAGGCAACATTTGAAAGGCTGGTCATGGCTCACATCAACACCATTATCCCAGAAACCCTAAACCCACTACAATTTGCATAACGCACCAACAAATCCACAGATGATGCAATCTCTATTGCACTCCACACTGCCCTTTCACACCTGGACAAAAGGAGCACCAATGTGAGAATGCTATTCATTGACTACAGCTCAGCGTTCAACAACATAGTAGCCTCAAAGCTCATCACTAAGCTAAGGACCCTGGGACTAAACACCTCCCTCTGCAACTGGATCCTGGACTTCTTGACGGGTCGCCCCCAGGTGTTAAGGGTAGGTAACAACAAATCCGCCACGCTGATCCTCAACACGGGGGCCCCTCAGGGGTGCGTGCTCAGCCCCCTCCTGTACTCCCTGTTCACTCATGACTGCACGGCCAGGCACAACTCCAACACTATCATTAAGTTTGCTGATGTCACAACAGTGGTAGGCCTGATCACAGACAACGATGAGACAGCCTATAGGGAGGAGGTCAGAGACCTGACCGTGTGGTGCAAGGACAACAACCTCTCCCTCAACGTGATCAAGACAAAGGAGATGATTGGGGACTACAGGAAAAAGAGGGTTTCAAGTTCCTTGGCGTCCACATCACCAACATGGTCCAAGCACACCAAGACAGTCGTGAAGAGGGCGCGACAAAAACCTATTCCCCCTCAGGAGACTGAAAAGATTTGGCATGGGTCCTCAGATCCTCAAAAGGTTTTACTGCTGCACCATCGAGAGCATCCTGACGGGTTGAATCACTGCCTGGTACGGCAACTGCTCTTCTTCCGACCGCAAGGCACTACAGAGTGTAGTGCGTACGGCCCAGTACATCACTGGGGCCAAGCATCCTGCCATCCATCTCTGACACCTCTATACCAGTCGGTGTCAGAGAAAGGCCCTAAAAATTGTCAAAGACTCCAGCCACCCTAGTCATAGACTGTTTCCTCTGCTACTGCAAGGCAAGCGGTACCAGAGCGCCAAGTCTAGGTACAATAAGCCTCCTAAATAGCTTCTACCCCCAAGCCATAAGACTCCTGAGCAGCTAATCAGCTGCTCCTACTCTCTGTTATTATTTATGCATATCTATGCATAGTCATTAACACCTTATTTGTTCATCATTGTGAATAACTCACCACAGGTTAATGAGAATGAGAAGGGATTGCTTGAAAGGATGCACATCACTCTGCAATGTCGGGTTATATGCGAGAGAGTCTCAGTCTTAAATCATTTTCCATGCACAGTCTGTGCCTGTATTTAGTTCTCATGCTAGTGAGGGACGAGAATCCACTCTCACATAGGTACGTGGTTGGAAAGGGCATCAGTGTCTTAACAGCGTGATTTTCCAAGGCAGGATACTCTGAGCACAGCCCTATCCAGAAATCTGGCTGTGGCTTCTCATTAAATTAAATTTTCACAGAACCGCTTGTTGCAATTTCGATGAGGCTCTCTTGTTCAGATATCAGTAAGTGGACTGGAGGCAGGGCATGAAAGGGATAACGAATCCAGTTGTTTGTGTTCTTTTTCGGGAAAGTACCTGTGTAATTGCTCACCCAACTCACTCAGGTGCTTCGCTATATCACATTTGACATTGTCCGTAAGCTTGAGTTCATTTGCACACAAAAAAATCATACAATGATGGAAAGACCTGTGTGTTGTCCTTGTTAATGCAGACAGAGAAGAGCTCCAAATTCTTAATCATAGCCTCAATTTTGTCCTGCACATCGAATATAGTTGTGGAGAGTCCCTGTAATCCTAGATTCAGATCATTCAGGCGAGAAAAAACATCACCCAGATAGGCCAGTCGTGTGAGGGACTCATCATCATGCAAGTGAAAATGATGGTCAGTAATGAAAACGCTTAAGCTCGTCTCTCAATTTAAAAAAAACGTGTCAATACTTTGCCCCTTGATAACCAGCGCACTTCTGTATGTTGTAAAAGCGTCACATGGTTGCTGCCCATATCATTGCGTAATGCAGAAAATACACAAGAGTTTAGGGGCCTTGCACTAACAAAGTTAATCATTTTCACTGTAGTGTCCAAAACGTCTTTCAATCTGTCAGGCATTCCCTTGGCAGCAAGAGCCTCTTGGTGGATGCTGCAGTGTAGCTAAGGGGCGTCGGGAGCAACTGCTTGCACGTTACCAGTCCACTATGTCTCCTTGTCATTGTTTTTGCGCCATCAGTACAGATACCAACACATCTTGACCACCAAAGTCCATTTGATGTCACAAAGCTGTCCAGTACTTTAAAAATATCCTCTCCTGTTGTCCTGGTTTCCAGTGGTTTGCAGAAGAGGATGTCTTCCTTAATTGACCCCCCATAGACATATCCCAGGAGCTGTGCCAGGCCCGCCAAGTCTGTTGACTCATCCAACTGTAACGCATATAATTCACTGGCTTGTATGCGAAGCAGTGACTGTTTCCAAACTCCTGCCATGTCACTGACGCGTCGTGAAACAGTGTTGTTTGATGAAGACGTTGTCCGTATAGTTTTTGTTGGCCTTTTCATCACCCAAATGTATAGCCCCGTTGGAAAATCTAAATTAACTGTTTGAAAATGTGAATCACATTTTTATTTGGCTTACCCCCCAACGGCATTGCGCGTACACTTATCCCAGTTTGGGAATAGCCGATCTAGTTCAATTGTGTCACGAGTCCACATTTGGATCCGTTTGCATGTTTCGATGGGGGACTTTTATTTTGAAGGCAACCCGCCGATTCCATGAGTGTGCTCACGCTAATGTTGTTCATGACACACACATTAACTTTACAACTACCTGGGTACACTACAGTTTTCAGGATCCTTTGACGCGGTGACTTGTTCACCCAAGCAACTAGGCCTATTCGTTGATGGAATAAGTGTATATTGGAATACTGGAAAACTATTCGTGCCTTGTTAGTGAGTGTAGATTGACCTAGCGCGCAGTAGTTTTGGATATCATGGCCGTTGATAATCAGACTGTTGTGTACATTTCAGAACAGATAGTTATTTTGATTTCGTGTGCCCTGTCTTTTTTGGGCTCTTTACTTATTATCTTTACGTACATCATTTGGCCAGATTTGAGGACAACGCCGAGAACACTTCTGGTCTACTTGTCCGTGGCTGACTTGTTGTCTGCGGGCTCGTACGCATACGGAGTTTGGAGTGTCTTTGAATCAAACTCTGTGGATTGCGTCGTTCAAGGAGCGATATCTACTTTCGCCAACACGAGTTCGTTTTTCTGGACTGTCGCTATCGCTATATATCTGTACATTCTAATCGTCAAGTCGAATCAAAGACAAGCTGACAGCTTCGTGTTATGTTTTCACGTTATCAGGTGGGTACTTGCGCTTGATTCATTTTCATATAACCAAAATAATAACAGTTGTATAAACTGTGAAATGTTTTGATTGATTCGATTTGAGTTTGGGATATGGTCTGTGAAATATCAAGGCCAAGAGTCACCTGATCCAGCTATGTTGTTTCT
The DNA here is from genome assembly GCF_045791955.1 of Oncorhynchus clarkii lewisi. Taxonomy (NCBI): domain Eukaryota; kingdom Metazoa; phylum Chordata; class Actinopteri; order Salmoniformes; family Salmonidae; genus Oncorhynchus; species Oncorhynchus clarkii. The sequence goes on from NC_092155.1 coordinate 74,556,422, forward strand.
CTACTCTAGTATGACGCGTTTATGAATATTCATGAGGAATATATTACCTTACAATACCTGGGAACTTCTGACGTTAGGCTATTTCACCATGTAACTTGGTATTAATTCCGCGTTCACATGCGAGTCGCAACTATGAAACTAACATTTCCAACCTTCTAACTGGTTGTCGTTATGCACGTGCTGCGTTCAAGGAATCAGCAAGTCAGACATTTCCGATTTTAGTTCGGACTAGCATGTGAACGCGGCATATAAATTATGTCACCTGGTATTGTACTACGTACTGTAGTGTAAACTATTGATACTGTTTCAAACCTTATGAAAATTAGACTGAGCGTCTTCAGGGCTACACCTGAAGCACATGCACACCTATGGTCTCCTGTTTACTCAATTTAGCTAAATTAACACCCAATTAATACTCAATTAATGGTCAATTAATACCGAATGACACGTTAGAGCATGTTTTGCAGTACACCTTACATCCAGTCCACTGAAATAGAGTTGAATAGACACCACAGAAACATGGTAGGTTTCTTATTGATAAACAATACAGAAAGGATAGTCTGCCTTTTGGACAATTCTTCACTGAGTTGCTATTTAAGCAATAAGGCCTGAGGAGGTGTGGTATATGGCCAATATACCACGGCTAAGGGCTGTTCTTACGCACGACGCAATGCGGAATACCTGGACACAGCCCTTAGCCGTGGTATATTGGCCATATAACACAAACCCCCCCCAAGGTGCCTTATTGCTATTATAAACTGGTTACCAATATAATTAGAGCAGTAAAAAATATATATTTTGTCGTACCTGTTATATATGTTCTGATATACCACGGCTGTCAGGACTTGACCCACCCAGTTTATAATTATTTTTGTATATAACATCAAAACCCTTTCTCCACCTCAGAGCCCAGGCAGTGGACATGCCTTGTTACAATGTGTGTTGTGTTCTATAATGAATTCTCCGGTGATCCATTTTCTATTGAACCTCACACAACAGAACCATTTCACACAACAAGGCCATTCATAGTACATGAATAATAACAAACATACAGTTGAAGTCAGAAGTTTACATACACCTTAGCCAAATACATTTCAACTCAGTTTTTCCACAATTCCTGACATTTAATCAGAGTAAAAATTCATTGTCTTAGGTCAGTTAGGATCACCACTGTTTTAAGAATGTGAAATGTCAGAATAATAGTAGAGAATGATTTTATTTCAGCTTTTATTTCTTTCATCACATTCCCAGTGGGTCAGAAGTTTACATACACTCAATTAATATTTGGTAGCATTGCCTATAAATTGTTTAACTTGGGTCAAACGTTTCTGGTAGCCTTCCACAAGCTTCCCACGTTAAGTTGGGTGTATTTTGGCCCATTCCTCCTGACAGAGCTGGTGTAACTGAGTCAGGTTTGTAGGCCTCCTTGCTCGCACACGCTTTTTCAGTTCTGCCCACAAATTTTCTATAGGATTGAGGTCAGGGTTTTGTGATGGCCACTCCAATACCTTGACTTTGTTGTCCTTAAGCCATTTTGCCACAACTTTGGAAGTGTGCTTGGGTTCATTGTCCATTCGGAAGACCCATTTGCGACCAGCTTTAACTTCCTGACTGATGTCGTGAGATGGTGCTTCAATATATCCACATAATTGTCCTTCCTTGTGATTCCATCTATTTTGTGAAGTGCACCAGTCCCTCCTACAGCAAAGCACCCCCACAACATGATGCTTCCACCCCCGTGCTTCACGGTTGGGATGGTGTTCTTCAGCTTGCAAGCCTCCACCTTTTTCCTCCAAACATAATGATGGTCATTATGGCCAAACATTTATATTTTTGGGACATTTCTCCCAAAAGTACGATATTTGTCCCCATGTGCCGTTGCAAACCGTAGTCTGGCTTTTTTTATGGAGGTTTTGGAGCAGTGGCTTCTTCCTTGCTGAGTGGCCTTTCAGGTTATGTCGATATAGGACTCGTTTTACTGTGGATATAGATACTTTTGTACCTGTTTCCTCCAGCATCTTCACAAGGTCCTTTGCTGTTGTTCTGGGATTGATTTGCACTTTTCGCACCAAAGTACGTTAATCTCCAGGAGACAGAACACGTCTCCTTGCTGAATGGTATGACGGCTGCGTGGTCCCATGGTGTTTATACTTGCGTACTATTGTTTGAACAGATGAACGTGGTAAATTCAGGCGTTTGGAAATTGCTCCCAAGGATGAACCAGACAAATTTTTTTCTGAGGTCTTGGTTGATTTCTTTTGATTTTCCCATGATGTCAAGCAAAGAGGCACTGAGTTTGAAGGTAGGCCTTGAAATACATCCACAGGTACACCTCCAATTGACTCAAATGATGTCAATTAGCCTATCAGAAGCTTCTAAAGCCATGACATAATTTTCTGGGATTTTCAAAGCTGTTTAAAGGCACAGTCAACTTAGAGTATGTACACTTCTGACCCACTGGAATTGTGATAAAGTGAAATAATCTGCTTGTAAACAATTGCTGGAATAATTAATAGTGTCATGCACAAAGTAGATGTCCTAACTGACTTGCCAAAACTATAGTTTGATATCAAGAAATTTGTGGAGTGGTTGAAAAACGAGTTTTAATGACTCCATCCTAGGTCTATGTAAACTTCCGACTTCACCTGTGTATGTGATTATCGGTGCCAAATCAGACTTTAGTTCCTATTTGAAATCATTTGTAATACTTTATCTGGCCTTGATTGAGCTTGCCTGCTGCAATGGAAGCAATAGAAATAGTTGCAAAAGTGCAACCCCCATCCTGCACTCCAGACAGACCAGAGCAAACGCTGAAATTATTCGTAAGATGTTGAATAGTATTTGAACCAGGTTTTGATCCCAGTACACTTTTTATATAAACCAGCTCAAAAGGGAGCAGTTGATTGAGGTTTGTGTACCTTCAGCTGTGTCCCAAATGGCACTCCATGCCCTACAGTGCATTCGGGGAGATATCGGACCCCTTCCCTTTTTTCACATTTTGTTACGTTACAGCCTTATTCTAAAATGGATCCACTTGTTATTTTTCCCTCAACCATCTACACACAATAAAACCCATAATGATGAAGCAAAAACAGTTGTTTTTAAAAAAAAATCCTTATTTACATACGTTTTCAGACCCTTTGCTATGAGACTCGAAATAGATCTCAGGTGCATCCTGTTTTCATTGATCATCCTTGATGTTTCTACAACTTGATTGGTGTTGTCTCTACCTTCTTGCCCTTTGTGCTGTTGTCTGTGCCCAATAATGTTTGTACCCTGTTTTGTGTTGCTACCATGCTGTGTTGTTACCATGCTGTGTTGTTACCATGCTGTGTTGCTACCATGCTGTGTTGTCATATGTTACTGCCTTGCTATGTTGTTGTCTTGGGTCTCTATGTTGTGGTTTCTCTTGTTGTGATGTGTGTTTTGTCATTATTATATATATTTTTATTTTTTATCCCAGCCCCCGTCCCTGCAGGAGGCTTTTTGGTAGGCCGTCATTGTAAATAAGAATTTGTTCTTAACTGACTTGCCTAGTTAAAGGTTTAAATAACAAACAATTGGAGTCCACATGTGGTAAATTATATTGATTGGATATGATTTGGAAAGGCAAACACCTGTCTATATAAGGTCCCAAAGTTGACAGTGAATGTCAGAGCACCAAGCCATGAGGTCGATGGAATTGTCCGTAGAGCTCCGAGGCAGGATTGTGTTGAGGCACAGATTCTGGGGAACCTTCCAGAAGGACAACCATCTCTGCAGCACTCCATTAATCAGGCCTTTGTGGTAGTGGCCAGGCTGAAGCCACTCCTCAGCAAAAGGCACATGACAGCCCGCTTGGAGTTTGCCAAATGGCACCTAAAGGACACTCAGACCATGAGAAACAATATTCTCTGGTCTGATGAAACCAAGATTGAATACTTTGGCCTGAATGCCAAGTGTCACATCTGGAGGAAACCTGGCACCATCCCTACGGTGAAGCATGGTGGTGGCCGCATCATGCTGTGGGGATGTTTTTCAACGGCCGGAACTGGGAGACTAGTCAGGATCGAGGGAAAGATGAACAGAGCAAAGTACACAGAGATCCTTGACGAAAACCTGCTCAGGACCTCAGACTGGGGGCGAAATTTCACCTTCCAACAGGACAACGACCCAAAGCACACAGCCAAGATAACGCAGGAGTGGCTTCGGGACAAGTCCTATGAATGTCCATGAGGGGCCCGGACTTGAACCCGATCGAACATCTCTCTGGAGACCTGAAAATAGCTGTGCAGGTCCCCTCTAAACTGACAGAGCTTGAGAGGATCTGCAGAGAAGAATGGGAGAAACTCCCTAAATACTGATGTGCCAAGCTTGTAGCCTCATACCCAAGAAGTCTCGAAGATGTACTTGCCGAATGCACTGTATTTGTGAAATGGCCTTACCCATGCCTCCTGTAAGACTCTGTTTCATCTGTATTTATGAAATGGCCTTACCCGTGCCTCCTGTAAGACTCTGTTTCAACTGTATTTATGAAATGGCCTTACCCGTGCCTCCTGTAAGACTCTGTTTCAACTGTATTTATGAAATGGCCTTACCCGTGCCTCCTGTAAGACTCTGTTTCATCTGTATTTATGAAATGGCCTTACCCGTGCCTCCTGTAAGACTCTGTTTCAACTGTATTTATGAAATGGCCTTACCCGTGCCTCCTGTAAGACTCTGTTTCAACTGTATTTATGAAATGGCCTTACCCGTGCCTCCTGTAAGACTCTGTTTCATCTGTATTTATGAAATGGCCTTACCCGTGCCTCCTGTAAGACTCTGTTTCAACTGTATTTATGAAATGGCCTTACCCGTGCCTCCTGTAAGACTCTGTTTCAACTGTATTTATGAAATGGCCTTACCCGTGCCTCCTGTAAGACTCTGTTTCACCTGTATTTATGAAATGGCCTTACCCGTGCCTCCTGTAAGACTCTGTTTCAACTGTATTTATGAAATGGCCTTACCCGTGCCTCCTGTAAGACTCTGTTTCAACTGTATTTATGAAATGGCCTTACCCGTGCCTCCTGTAAGACTCTGTTTCAACTGTATTTATGAAATGGCCTTACCCGTGCCTCCTGTAAGACTCTGTTTCAACTGTATTTATGAAATGGCCTTACCCGTGCCTCCTGTAAGACTCTGTTTCAACTGTATTTATGCTTCCTCTAATATATGAGTAGTATTTTAAATTTGAAAACATTGTTTTTCTACATTTTAATTTATAAGTATTGAAAAATTATACATAAATATTGAACTATTTTTTATTTTGTAAATGTTTAACATAATATATTTCAGAGTGGGATCACTGGGTGAAAAAAAATATATTTAAGTTTGTCTATTAATTAGCAAAAATTTCTAAATGTGTTTTTGCTTTGTCATTTATGGGGTATTGTGTGTAGATTGATGTGTGGGGTGGTGGGGGGGTGATTGTAATCTGTTTTAGGATAAGGCTCTTACGTAACAATGTGGAAAAAGTCAAGGGGTCTGACTACTTTCTGAGTGCAATGCATTTAATGCCCTGGTCAACCGTAGTGTCCTATATATGGAATAGGGTACCTGAATGGAATGAGTCCAGAAATATCCTTCAATTATATTACGAGTCCTGAATTGAAGATGTTGGCCCTCAGTGAGTGGAAGATTACCTGAACGCGCAGGGCGTCACGCTCTCCCTCAGTGAGTGGAAGATTACCTGAACGCGCAGGGCGTCACGCTCTCCCTCAGTGAGTGGAAGATTACCTGAACGCGCAGGGCGTCACGCTCTCCCTCAGTGAGTGGAAGATTACCTGAACGCGCAGGGCGTCACCTCTCCCTCAGTGAGTGGAAGATTACCTGAACGCGCAGGGCGTCACGCTCTCCCTCAGTGAGTGGAAGATTACCTGAACGCGCAGGGCGTCACGCTCTCCCTCAGTGAGTGGAAGATTACCTGAACGCGCAGGGCGTCACGCTCTCCCTCAGTGAGTGGAAGATTACCTGAACGCGCAGGGCGTCACGCTCTCCCTCAGTGAGTGGAAGATTACCTGAACGCGCAGGGCGTCACGCTCTCCCTCAGTGAGTGGAAGATTACCTGAACGCGCAGGGCGTCACGCTCTCCCTCAGTGAGTGGAAGATTACCTGAACGCGCAGGGCGTCACGCTCTCCCTCAGTGAGTGGAAGATTACCTGAACGCGCAGGGCGTCACGCTCTCCCTCAGTGAGTGGAAGATTACCTGAACGCGCAGGGCGTCACCTCTCCCTCAGTGAGTGGAAGATTACCTGAACGCGCAGGGCGTCACGCTCTCCCTCAGTGAGTGGAAGATTACCTGAACGCGCAGGGCGTCACGCTCTCCCTCAGTGAGTGGAAGATTACCTGAACGCGCAGGGCGTCACGCTCTCCCTCAGTGAGTGGAAGATTACCTGAACGCGCAGGGCGTCACGCTCTCCCTCAGTGAGTGGAAGATTACCTGAACGCGCAGGGCGTCACCTCTCCCTCAGTGAGTGGAAGATTACCTGAACGCGCAGGGCGTCACGCTCTCCCTCAGTGAGTGGAAGATTACCTGAACGCGCAGGGCGTCACGCTCTCCCTCAGTGAGTGGAAGATTACCTGAACGCGCAGGGCGTCACGCTCTCCCTCAGTGAGTGGAAGATTACCTGAACGCGCAGGGCGTCACGCTCTCCCTCAGTGAGTGGAAGATTACCTGAACGCGCAGGGCGTCACGCTCTCCCTCAGTGAGTGGAAGATTACCTGAACGCGCAGGGCGTCACGCTCTCCCTCAGTGAGTGGAAGATTACCTGAACGCGCTCAGTGAGTGGAAGATTACCTGAACGCGCAGGGCGTCACGCTCTCCCTCAGTGAGTGGAAGATTACCTGAACGCGCAGGGCGTCACGCTCTCCCTCAGTGAGTGGAAGATTACCTGAACGCGCAGGGCGTCACGCTCTCCCTCAGTGAGTGGAAGATTACCTGAACGCGCAGGGCGTCACGCTCTCCCTCAGTGAGTGGAAGATTACCTGAACGCGCAGGGCGTCACGCTCTCCCTCAGTGAGTGGAAGATTACCTGAACGCGCAGGGCGTCACGCTCTCCCTCAGTGAGTGGAAGATTACCTGAACGCGCAGGGCGTCACGCTCTCCCTCAGTGAGTGGAAGATTACCTGAACGCGCAGGGCGTCACGCTCTCCCTCAGTGAGTGGAAGATTACCTGAACGCGCAGGGCGTCACGCTCTCCCTCAGTGAGTGGAAGATTACCTGAACGCGCAGGGCGTCACGCTCTCCCTCAGTGAGTGGAAGATTACCTGAACGCGCAGGGCGTCACGCTCTCCCCAGAACTGCTGATGTTGAGCATTGCAGGCGGCTACCGACTGACTGATCTACAAATCACCTTGCATCACATATAACCGCTCGCTTATTATTTTTTTAGATCAGTCAGTTACCATTTACCCACAATGCATCATGGATTTGATTCTCTCGAACACGGCCAACATCTCATCTTGGGTTTTAAGGCTCAAAATTAAAGGGGTAGCATGTTGAAATGTTAGCCTTGATCCACACTGAGTGGTTCTGTTTCGTATAGTTAAACGATAGTGAAATAAAGTCGATTCAGTTTACATACAGGCTACTGAAATGTTACACTACATATGACTATGTGTGACTAGTGTGACTTTGCAGGAAGTGAGTTGCAGATTTTGGGGTTGCACTTTCAACATGTAGGCTATATAGCGAGGCCTATTAACAGTATTTCTTAGTAGCATGACATAGTTGCACTTAATGATCACCAGACTGTAGAGGAAGTGCGTGGCTGGCAAGCTAGTCAGGAGGTTCACAATTAAATGTTAATTAATTAATTATTCCTGCTCATCCACCACCACCACCACCTTCTCTTCCCCTGTCTCCCACCTTCTCCCCCCCCCCCCCCCCCCAGCTGGGGCATCCCTCTAGGTATCACAGTAGCAGCTCTGGCTCTGGGCCGTATTGGCTACGATGCATCGGAGGTGTCTGTGGGCTGGTGCTGGGTGAGGATCCAGGCTCCAGACCATGTCCTGTGGATGCTGCTCACTGGGAAGATATGGGAGTTCCTGGCCTATCTCACCCTCCCCGTCCTCTATGTCCTCATCAAGAAGCACATCCACAGAGCGGTGAGGATCTGTTACAATCTATACCCCAGTACTATTGAAGTGGTAACCGGGGTGAAATTTGGGGAGGAATGCATGTAATTTAAAAATATATATATAAAAAATTTACCAAAAAAATAAAATGTTTAGCTAAATTCATGATGATATCACTGCGGTTTTACATTGATTTCGCAGAGTTCTCGAGGTGGCTTTACTAATTCCAGTGTAGACTATCAGACATTTTCCATGGCAGGTCTCAAGCACATTTATCCACTTGATAAATATTCCTGTTTTCTCTCTGTCGTCCAGCATGCGGCTCTGTCTGAGTACCGGCCCATCCTGGCCTGCAGTCCTCTGTCCCAGTCCCTTTCCAATATGGCCGATAGGAAGTTGACCCTTATCCCCATCATCTTCATCGCCCTGCGTATCTGGAGTACCGTGCGTTTCCTGCTGATGCTGGCTGACTCGCCCGCCAGGCAGAACCCTGTGCTCGTCACGCTACATGTGAGTTTGTGTTGGCACATCTCCAGGACTCCATGTTCTATCCTCACCAATGATTCTCAAAACCTGCCGCAGTAGGGTTTCCGTTAGCCGGTAATAGCCGACTTTTGTTCCGATTTTAGAATTGGCACCGGCCGGGTTGTCCAGGAGAAGAAGAAACAATACCACTGTGAAATAATGTTTTATAGCCTCTTCATTGTAGGAAATGCATTAGATTGGTCATGTTTATCGGTCTGTAGGTTCATTCGCAAAATATAGTGGAATTAACTTGACGTTTTGTGTAGTATATTTGTTATGGATCTTATTTATCACATGGTCTTTGAGTGGAAAATATATTAGACAGCGCAAGAGATCGTATGGTGCTTTCAAGACAACTGCGAACTCAGAAAAATACGAGGTCCAATCATGACATCGGTGATCTTCAGGTCGGAAAGTTGGAGCTCCTAGAAAGAGGCTTGACTTCCCGAGTTGGAATTCTGAATTGCATGACCATTGAAAACGACTTTTCCCAGTCGGAGCTCCCCCCTCCAGTTCAAAGTTGTCTTGAACGCACTGAAGTCTGAGATTTCCGAGGACCCAGATGTTTTAAACGCGGCATCAAACGACAACGGAAGGCAGGCTTCATCAGCGCGACACACACCACTATGGTTGGAGGCCGTATGCATTTTGTCATAAACATATATTTCATCGTTTGAAACCTCAACTATTTTAATACATATTAAGCGGCACGTCTTACCTTGCTTTAAAGTAGCTTAGTAGATCTCATCTACATTTTTAACGGATATTTTCATCTTTGTCACTTGAAACCGCTCTCATTTTGACAACGGTGCTTTTCCCGCGAATTGCGTTATGGAACGAACATTCGCGCATTGCCTACCGCCTTCTGCGTATTGCTTCTCTTTATAATGTGAATAAATATTAGTTTATCAACATTTTAAGCTAAACGTTATCTGTTCCTTCACACTCTCTTTTTAACGTTTTTTAATTTTTAATTGGTCTACTGGTTGTATGAATTTGGGATCTATCTTCCCACTAGGCTATTTGTTTCTCGACAAGCTGATGAATAGAATAGGTAGCCTAAACTTTTCTATTATAGTAGATTGACATAAGGCTAGTGATTTTTGCTGTTTATTATTCATCTTGTTGGCGGAGGAAAGGTAAACGCGGACAGTTATTCTAACATGTTCAAAGTGCACATCGGACTTGCATGTTCTGTTAATTTTAATGACATGTTCTGTCTGTCAGTCAGAGCACAGTGGGTGAACACTAATCAGGTTACAGCACCCTGTAAAATGTCCTGTAAATTTAAAACGTTGCAGGTGAAATGTTCAGCACCACATTTTCCTAATGGAAACCCTTCTATGCCATATAGGAACTTTTGGCAACAAATATCAGTACCTGTCTATCCATCCACCAACCCCTGTTTCCTTCATTTCATCTTTTACATTCATCCTTTAGTCATATGTCCATCTGTTAATGGTTTTATCTGTTTCTCTAGGGCATTGGGAACACCTTCCAGGGAGCTGCAAACTGTATCATGTTTGTCCTGTTCACCCAGCCAATCCGCTCCCGTCTCTCCACCATGCTCTGCTGCTGCTCCTGCAGGGTCGGGTCTGGGGCCTCCAACACACCCAACCACAGTGGTTTGGGCCTGGATGTGGAGACCCCCTCACAACCAGAGGACACCCCGAATATCAGCTCTCGTGGCTGGCCGGACGGCTGCTGACCCTGGATCTGAATGGCTAGACGGAGCACGCTCGTACCCTGGCTGGCTTTCTGAGACACTTTTCACACTACTGAGCCGAGCTGTACTTCACTGGCCACATCCTCTGCTATAGATGCCTGGTGCTTTGTGAAAGCAGAGCATCAGAGCTAGCACCGACGTTGAGTTGGGGGGTTGGAAACAAGCTTCCGTACTGCAGTCCACTCATTAATGCAAGTGGCGGGGGGGGGGGGGGGGGGGGGGGGGGGGGGTTGGGGGGGTTGCAAATTCTGCAGACATGTGCACGTTGTACGGCCTCTCCTGACAGGCCACACATTCAACATGCACTTTAGGTGATGAGGATAATCAAAGCATTAAGCACGCATGTCGTTTTTGTTGGAAGAGATTACTTGCTGTGCTCAGTCACTAGCATTGGACCATCCATAAGGGTGAACGCCAAGGTCATTCTAGCAGTAAAGTTGTACATAGGGGCTCTGTTCAAAAGTTGTGCACTATATAGGGAATAGGGTGCCATTTGGGAAGCACATGTGGATGTATTTTTAAGGGTTTTTCCCCAAGACAACATTTTTATGTTGTTCTAACATATCGGTGTCTTCCTATTCTTGTATTAGAGAAACAGACAGTGCAATTTAATATTGTTATTTTTATACCGGGTTATCGTTGAGTTTATAGCATTGTTTAACAATGTACTTTTGTATATCAAATTAATTTAGCATCTATACTGTTTTTGTAAATGGCACCATATCATTACTACCAATGACGTTTACAAAAGCCCACAACCTACTGAAAGATGGCGTCGAATTTGGCTGTACGAAGAGTCTATGTTCTGAAAAGGGCTCTCGCTCAACATAGTATATTGGTAAAGAGGAAGGTAAAAGTTGGGAAGGTGTGCCTTATCAATAGCTGTCTACTTTGCCTTCTCTTTCTACTACTTTTGTTTTTTTAACTGACGTTTTTGAAATTTAAATCATAATAAAGACTAATAAATCCACTAAAGACTGATCTCTGAGCTACAACTGTCATTTTCCTCTGTCAACTGTCATTTTCCTCTGTCAACTGTCATTTTCCTCTGTCAACTGTCATTTTCCTCTGTTAACTGTCATTTTCCTCTGTCAACTCGATATCCTGAACAATGTATTTTAATTAGGCGATTCATTGCTTTTTGTGGAAAAATAACATTTAAAGCTAATTTTTTTGGGGGGGGCTAATGTGTCAGGCCTGGCCAAAAGTAGTGCACTATATAGGAAATAGGGTGCCATTTTGGATGCAGAGAAAGTGCTGCTGTGTTTAGGGGGAGAACTGCTCTCGGCCAGGAGTGATTATTGTTTTATTGACCTTTCCAGAGGTCAAGTGGCTGTTGCAGGAGTCGCTGATTGAAGAGGGAGGATGGTTGGTGAAGTTGATTTATTGATCATTCTGTGGTCTCTCTAATTGTGATTGATTAGACATGTTGTGTGAAGATAAAAGAGGAAGAAGATTGCTTTATTGTTTTGTCACAAGACTTACAGAATAGTTTTTGTGTCTCTGGCTCGGTAGATGTGGTCCTCTGTGGGCAGTCTAACACTGTATGTGGTGTCATTTGCCATGGGCGATCAGTCAGCCCTTCTCCTTTATGTCCTAACCAAAACATACAGTCCCTACATTGTGCTCTCGATGTTGCAGTCCAGTTTCCCTTATTTATTATGGGGTCAACAAACAATGGATTATTTGTTTTATAAAAACAACAGGCATGAGGAATAACCCTATTCTAGCCTGGTGCCAGATCTGTTTGTGCTGTCTTGCCAACTCCTAAGGTCAGTGGAGGCTGCTGAGGGGAAGACAGCTCATAATGGCTGGGAACCATGTGTTTGATACCATTCTGCTGCATCCATTACCACGAGCCTGTCCTCAACGATTTAAGGTGCCACTAACCTCCTGTGGGTTGTCACGTCATACGAGTTCTCTGTAGATCTGGGACCAGGCTAGAAAGACCCACGCCTGTCCATGTGGAAGGAAAGGCTATGGTCATATGCATCAGTTCTGTTTTAGATGTTCTAGCAGTTAGTCTCGAGCCGGAAACCTAGAGGTTTGGAAAGTTTAAATCCTGCATCTGACACAAAAAAAATCAAGTTAGAATTGAGCTGTCAACCATAGGGTTGCTAGTATTAAAGCCGAGATGTCATTGCCTGACTGCTGTTGTGCCCTGGAGCCAATGCACTTAACCTACCGCAACAGCTGCTCTAATGACATCCCACTGTGACAGTCCCCTCTCTAACCTGTGTGTGTGTGTTTCCGAGTGGTTGGGATAGAGTGGAAGTCACATTTCCGTTGCACCTTGTGTACAAATGACAAATAAAGGGATCACATTTAAATATAATTTTCCTATATAGTATAGTTGACCTTTTGACCTATAGCCAACAGTCACAATGACAAAGCATCAAATCAAGTTGTATTTGTCACATACACATGGTTAGCAGATGTTAATGGTCACATGGTTAGCAGATGTTAATGGTCACATGGTTAGCAGATGTTAATGGTCACATGGTTAGCAGATGTTAATGCGAGTGTAGCGAAATGCTTGTGCTTCTAGTTCCGACAATGCAGTAATAACCAACGAGTAATCTAACCTAACAATTCACAACAACTAACTTATACACACAAGTGTAAAGGGATGAAGAATATGTACATAAAGATATATGAATGAGTGATGGTACAGAACGGCATAGACAAGATGCATCATGACAAAGCATGATGGTGGCTTGGAGGCTGTTGAGGAAGTGGAAGGACCTCGTCCCAAATGGAACACTATTTTCTATATATAGTGTACTACTTTTGACCAGGGCACTTTTGGGACACTGTCCAAGGTCTGTTTATGCTGATGAAAACGGACAGTAAACAGTTTAGTGCCCTTGAGAACAACCAGAGACTGTGTGTGGGGTGGGGGGGTGGGGGGGGGTTTGTAAAGACGCTACTGCATTTTTGTCCACGCAATATGTCCCAAATGGGACCCTATTCCCGATTGTAGTGGGCCTCTGGTCAAAAGTAGGGCACTATGTAGGGAATAGTGACCCATTTGGAATGCTGGGTCATACTATGACTTAATCCATTGTGTTGGTCTTGGGAGTGATTGGGCACATTTGGCTGACATTGAAACAGGCTTTATCCCCATAGATAGAGGATGGTATGTGTTTTTCTCTCTGTCTGGTTGATGGCTATCTGCCGAATTCATTCATTAACTTATGACTGGGACCTATTGGAGCAGAGGGGCTTGGGGCTGGGGTTGGGGGAGTATTTACACACCATGTTAATGCAAGGCCTTCTACCCACCACAGTGTCCATTGCAGTGTGTTGATGGCTCTTTGAACCAATGCCAGGTAGGATGTATTAGGCCAAAGGTTGAAAAAAAATGGAGGAAAAAAAGTGTTTGGGTCAAAACGTGAAATATCTCACTTGTTAATTAGGGATGAGATCGATACGATGACTGAGTGATCTTTTCACCACAAACTAATGAGAGATCAACAGCGCTTCCTGCTGGAGGGGGATAGTAATCACCTATAATCAAGTCTATTCATGCAGTCTTGCCAACTTGGCAATTAAATGCAGACCAAAGTATTCAATCTAGCTAACAGCATTGCGATTTTTATGCACAATGACATGTACAGTACATGTGATTGAAGCATACTTGAGTCAAGCATACTTGAAGGGGTGGCAGGTATCCTAGTGGTTAGAGCGTTTTAGGCCAGTAACCGAAAGGTTGCCGGATCGAATCCCAGAGCTGACAAGGTAAAAATCTGTCGTTCTGCCCCTGAACAAGGCAGTTAACTGTTCACAGGCTGTCATTGAAAATAACATTTTTAAATAAAATAAAAACTACTGGTTATACTAACTTATGTCTATTGCCTAGTAGATCGACAGCGCTATCTTTAGGGCACAACCGGTCTGTAACTACACACAGCCTGCTCTGGAACGCCTCTACACCGTGTGTCGATACTAACTAGTCCATAGAGCTTGACTACAATATATGGCCAGTGGGGGGTGCCAACACTCTGTGCAAATGTAAATCAAGGGTAAGGACCAAAGACAGTTCAGTATGAAGATAGGCTAAAACTGCTTCTCCAATAGAAATCCCCGATTACACTTGTGGGCGATGTCACGGCGACGTTGGCTAGCGAAACTCAGGTTCACTTTCTAAACGTCATCGTGTCTGCGCATGTGCAGGCAGTAAAATCAAAGTCACTCCTTGCGATATAAAGTTTGACGAAAAAGACATTGGCTGGAAACTAGGTTGTGCCTTTAGATTTCGAGAAAATTAACAAATGGTCTGTTTCGCAAGTGTTCCCGGAAGTCTTGTGATGTTGCACCTCTGGGTTTAGAAACTCTGTGGAAGTACTGTGGTTTTCCGGTACGTTCCGCTTGAACATCAGATCAAATTGTATTTGTCACATACACTTGGTTAGCGGGTGTTAACGCGAGTGTAGCGAAATGTTTGTGCTTCTAGTTGCGACTGTGCAGTAATATCTAACAATTCCCCAACATCTACCTAATAAACACATCTAAAGGGGTGAATGAGAATATGTACATGTAAGTTACACATGAAGTCAGAAGTTTACATACACCTTAGCCAAATCCATTTAAACTTTTATTTTTATTTTTTTTACAATTCCTGACATTTAATCCTAAAAAAAAATATCTGTTTTAGGTCAGTTAGTATTACCACTTTATTTTAAGAATGTGAAATGTCAGAATAATAGTAGAGAGAAGGATTTAATTTAACTTGGGTCAAACGTTTCTGGTAGCCTTCCACAACCTTCCCACAATAAGCTGGGTGTATTTTGTCCCATTCCTCCTGACAGAGCTGGTGTAATTGAGTCAGGTTTGTAGGCCTCCTTGCTCGCACACACTTTTTCAGTTCTGCCCACACATTTTCTAAAGTATTGAGGTCAGGGCTTTGTGATGGCCACTCCAATACCTTGACTTTGTTGTCCTTTAGCCATTTTGCCACAACGTTGGAAGTATGCTTGGGGTCATTGTCCATGTGGAAAACCCATTTGCGACCAAGCTTTAACTTCCTGACTGATGTCTTGAGATTTTGCTTCAATATATCCACATCATTCTCCCTCCTCATGATGTAATCTATTTTTTGAAGTACACCAGTCCCTCCTGCAGCAAAGCACCCCCACAACATGATGCTGCCACCCCCGTGCTTCACAGTTGGGATGGTGTTCTTCAGATTGCAAGCCTTCCCCTTTTTCCTCCAAACATAACGATGGAATTTCTCCCAAAAGTACGATCTTTGTTCCCATGTGCAGTTGCAAACCATAGTCTGGCTTTTTTATGGTGGTTTTGGAGCGGTGGCCTCTTCCTTACTGAGTGGCCTTTCAGGTTATGTCGATATCGGACTCGTTTTAATGTGGATATAGACACTTTTGTACCAGTTTCCTCCAGCATCTTCACAAGCTCCTTTGCTGTTGTTCTGGGATTGATTTGCACTTTTTGCACCAAAGTACATTCATCTCTAGGAGACAGAACACGTCTCCTTCCAGAGCGGTATGACGGCTGCGTGGTCCCATGGTGTTTATACTTGCGTACTATTGTTTGTACAGATGAACGTGGTACCTTCAGGCGTTTGGAAATTTCTCCCAAGGATGAATAAGACTTGTGGAGGTCTATAAAAAAAATTCTGAGGTCTTGGCTGATTTCTTTTGATTTTCCCATGATGTCAAGCAAAGAGGCACTGAGTTTGAAGGTAGGCCTTGAAATACATCCACAGGTACACCTCCAATTGACTCAAATAATGTCAATTAGCCTATCAGAAGCTTCTCAAGCCATGGCATAATTTTATGGAATTTTCCAAGCTGTTTAAAGGCACAGTCAACTAAGTGTATGTAAACTTCTGACCCACTGGAATTGTGATACACTGAATCATAAGTGAAATAATCTGTCTGTAAACAATTGTTGGAAAAATTGCTTGTGTCGTGCACAAAGTAGATGTCCTAACCGACTTTCCAAAACTATAGTTTGTTAGTTAACAAGAAATTTGTGTAGTGGTTGAAAAACGAGTTTTAATGACTCCAACCTGAGGTGTATGTAAACTTCCGACTTCAAGTGTATATGGATGAGCGATGGCCGAGAGGCATAGGCAAGGTGCAATAGATGGTATGAAATACAGTGTATACATGTGATATGAGTAATGTTAGATATGTAAACATTATTAAAGTGACATTATTTAGAGTGGCATTGTTTAAAGTGACTAGTGATCCATTTATTAAAGTGGTCTCCATCTAGGCAAGCAGCTTCTCTGAGTTAGTGACGGCTGTTTAGCAGTCTGATGGCCTTGAGATAGGAGCTGTTTTTTCAGTCTCTCGGTCCCAGCTTTGATGCACCTGTAATGACCTCGCCTTCTGGATGATAGCAGTGTGAACAGGCAGTGGCTCGGGTGGTTGATGTCCTTGATGATCTTTTTCTGGGGCCCTCCTGTGACATCGGGTGGTGCATTATGATCCTAATCCACAATAGCTATGTTTTGCCTTGTTGTTGGTTAAAGAACGTGACCAGGACTGAATTCCGTGTGACTACAATATTATTCTGTAGGTTCCGTCACAATTTCACACCATTTAACCAACAATTGGTGAATTCAACAGCAAACTGAGAATCATCTACAGATGTAGGATCTTAATTTGAGCCAGTTTGCCACAGCATGAAAATAATCCTGCAGCAACAGGAAATGTAAATTGTTACATGGATTATAACATTTTTGACCATTTTTGTAGGGGTTGATACATTTTTAAAGGGAAAATGAAGTCTGAAATGTCAAAGTAGAAATGACAAACTTTAGAAGTGTGTGGACACGCCTTTAAATAAGTGGATTCAGCTATTTCAGCCAAATGGTGAAGTGTGATTCATCACTGCAGAGAACACGTTTCCACTGCTCCAGAGTCCAATGGTGGAGAGCTTCACACCACTGCTGGCAACGCTTGGCCTTGCGCATGGTGATCTTAGGCATTGTGTGCGGGCTGCTCGGTCATGGAAACCCATTTCATGATGCTCCTGACGAACAGTTCTTGTGCTGAAGTTGCTTCCAGAGGCAGTTTGGAACTCAGTAGTGAATGTTGCAACCGAAGACAGATGATTTTTATGTGCTTCAGCACTCGGCGGTCCCGTTCTGTGAGTTTGTGTGGTGTACCACTTCCCGGGCAGCTCTAGAAGGGCAGAAAGTTGATGAACTGACTTGTTGGAAAGGTGGCATCCTATGACGGTGCCACATTGAAAGTCACTGAGCTCTTCAGTAAGGCGATTCTACTGCCAATATTTGTCAATGGAGATTGCATGGCTCTGTTCTCGATTTTATACACCTGTCAGCAACGGGTGTGGCTGAAATAGCCAAATCCACTCACTTGAATGGGTGTCCACATACTTTTGTATATAAAGTGCACTCAGAAAGTATCCAGACCTCGTCCCCTTTTCCACATTTTGTTATGTTACAGCCTCATTCTAAAATGCATTCAATAATTCCTTTCCCTCATCAATCTACACACAATTCCCCATAATGACAAAGTGAAAACAGATTGCTAGAAATGTTTGCAAGTTTATTAAGTGTTCAGACCCTTTGCGATGAGACTCGAAATGGAGCTCCGGTGCATCCTGTTTCCATTGATTATCCTGGAGATGTTTCTACAACTTGATTGGAGTCCACCTGTGGTGAATTCAGTTGATTGGACATGATTTGGAAAGGCACACACCTGTCTATATAAGGTCCAACATGTCAGAGAAGAAACCAAGCAATGAGGTCAAAGTAATTGTCCATAGAGCTCCGAGACAGAGTTGTGTCGAGGCACAGATCTGAGGAAGGGTACCAAAAAATATCTGCAGCATTGAATGTCCCCAAGAACACAGTGGCCTCCATCATTCTTAATTGGAAGAGGTTTGGAACGACCAAGACTCTTCCTAGAGCTGACCACCTGGCCAAACTGAGCAATTGGGGGAGAAGGGCCTTGGAGTTTACCAAAAGGCACCTAAAGGACTCTCAGACCATGAGAAACAACATTCTCTGGTCTGATGAAACTAAGTTTGAACTCTTTGGCCTGAATGCCAAGTGTCACATCTGGAGGAAACCTGGCACCATCCCTACGGTGAAGCATGGTGGTGGCAGCATCATGCTGTGGGGATGTTTTTCAGTGGCAGGGACTGGGAGACTAGTCAGGATCGAGGGAAAGATGAACAGAGCAAAGTACAGAGAGATCCTTGATGAAAACCTGCTCCAGAGCGCTCAGGACCTCAGACTGGGGCGAAGGTTCACCTTCCAACAGGACAACGACCCTAAAAACACAGCCAAGACAACGCAGGAGTGGCTTCGGGACAAGTCTCAGTATGTCCTTGAGTGGCCCAGCCAGAGCCCGGACTTGAACCCGATCTAACAGCTCTGGAGAGACCTGAAAATAGCTGTGCAGCGACACTCCCCATCCAACTTGACAGAGCTTGAGAGGCTCTGCAGAGAAGAATGGGAGAAACTCCCCAAATACAGGTGTGCCAAGCTTGTAGCGTCATACCCAGGAAGACTTTATGCTGTAATCGCTGCCGAAGCTCGTTCTACAAAGTCCTGAGGAAAGGGTCTGAATGTAAATGTGATATTTCACTATTTTATTTTTTTTATTATTTTCAAACATTTCAAAAAAACTGTTTTTTGCTTTGTCATTATGTGGTATTGTGTGTAGATTGATGAGGGGGGGACAGACGATTTAATACATTTTAGAATATGGCTGTAGCTTAACAAAATGTGTCAAAAGTCAAGGGGTCTGAATACTTTCTGAATGCACTGTATAATGTATAAAGAGTGTGAACGTAAATACCCATGAGGGATGACGAGAGGAAGTAAAGAAAAAAAGTACGCACGCACACACACACACACACACACACACTCACTCAAACACACACACACACACACGCACGCACACACACACACACACACGCACGCACGCACGCACGCACGCACGCACGCACGCACACACACACACACACACGCGCACACATACGCACACACACACACTCTCTCTCTCTCTCTCTCTCTCTCACTCTCTCTCTCTCTCTCTCTCTCTCTCACACTCACACACACACACATACGCACACACACACACACACACACACACTCTCTCTCTCTCACACACACACACACAGAGGAGGCTTGTGGTTATTTGATTTTCTTTGAGGCAGTAGGGCCTGGTCAGGAGCATGTTGTAACAGGTGGTGCTCCCAGCAAATTATACCTGTTAGCCCACTCTCTCTGTATTCAGACCCGTCTGAAGGTTGTTCTAATGTGCTGATGGTTGTAATGCATGAAACATCTGTTAGATGAGACTCATTGCTCTGTCTCAAATGCCAACCTATTCCCTATATAGTGCACTACATTGCTATGAGTTCTGGTCAAAAGTAGTGCACTAAGTAGGAAATAGGGTGCCATTTATGGACTTATCCACTCTCTGACAGGGTAACATCCCTTCTGGCACACATTATAGTGACAGATGACAACATGACTGTACTTGCAGGATGTTTCTGTGGAATTGATGATAGCAGGCTTGGCTTTCCTCATCGCTAAGCCAGGCAGTGAAAAAAAAAAGGGAAATTGAACAATATTTTTTAAAAACATTATTATCGTCAAGGGCAAGTTTGCCTCTCAAAATACTTGGTGAAGCACCTGTCAAATATTTCATAATTTTGTCTACAAATTCAAGGTGAATTTATTACATATTCAAAAATGTCTGAAATGATTAGAGATTAATATAAAAAAACAAGTTTATTTTTTTTGACTGTTAGTGTTAATAGTTCCATGTCCACCTTTTTTCCCTATAAGCCCACATCTTGACACAATTACCATTATAACCACAACAATAAAAGTAATTCTATCAATGTAAAATATGTCTACAATATTATCTCAACACTTTTAATCAATAATATAAACTAAATAAATGGAACGGGTCTGTTTAGATTATGAACAAACGTTAACAAGAACCAGATGTGCTTGGACCACATTCCCTTGATCATGATGGTCGTGACGCATCCAAATTAATCCTCAGTTTAAAAGAAACAATATTATTTACATTAAGTACAATTTACATCAAGAATAAACAACTGGACAACGAGGGAGCAACAAACATTCAAAACTAAAAAGTAAAGAGCATTTCATGACATTTCATTCCATAGAACTCTCATGCCTCCCGAGCAAAAAGATCCATGAGCCTACGTCAATATTTGTATACAATGAGTCACAATTGGGGAAGTGTGCTGTTACCATTTCGTTTTGTAAAACATTTTGGTTAAAGCTCAAGTAATCAATAGTCAACCAGAGGTTGGTGCTCTTGTGTAACACTGTGGTGAGCAGCGGGGAGCAGTTAGCCTGGGGCGTTGGTTTCACAGAAGTTTCAATACCTCCTTTCAGTTGCAGTTAGAGAGAGAGAGAGACAGAGAGGGAGACGGAGAGAGAGAGGGAGAGGGAGAGAGACAGAGAGAAGTGAGGGACGTGTGTATGTGTGTGTCGAGGATTTCCATTGAAATGAAGTACTTTAGTCTTTTAGTTCATTTCATGTTGGTAAGCTTTGCCTCTGCTGGGATAGATGGAATACATTGGACATATACAGGTATGGGATTAATTGATGACCTAATTTCCTTTTCGTTATCCATTGTGTTTTTTTTTTGGGGGGGGGGACTCCAAACCCCCCAGAAAAAAAACACAAAGTCTTGAACTCATTCTCAGATATTTCAATGTATTATTATTATGTCTTATTTGTAGAGATGATTAACTCTAGGATATTTTAAGTCTGGAAAAAAAGGATGAATATAAATAGTTGTAGTTTTAGACATGATAAAACTGATGAAAGTTTGCAATGTGTGTGGTATATGGTCAATATACCACGGCTAAGGGCTGTCCTTAGGCAAGACGCAACGCGGAGTGCCTGGACACAGACCTTAGCCGTGGTATATTGGCCATATATCACAGACCCCCGGGGTGCCTTATTGCTATTATAAACTGCTTACCAACGTAATTAAAGCAGTAAAAATAAATGTTTTGTCATACCGGTGGTTTACTGTCTCATATACCACAGCTGTCAACCAATCAACATTCAGGGCTGGAACCACCCAGTTTATAATTGCTGTTTAAATCATATAGATATACCGCTCACTATGACAAACAGGTGGCATGATGATTTGATCCCCAGTGTAGACTGTAGACGTATATGATTACAGCTAGGAACGATATATCATTTGTGTTCGTTATCATAGTGTGTAATGTCTGAGCCCTTTCAAACAGCCATTTGTGTTCGTTATCATAGTGTGTAATGTCTGAGCCCTTTCAAACAGCCATTTGGTTCGTGACAGACCTCTCTTACAAACCATCACTCAGACATTTGGCTTTAGAGGTTTTGTGGTTACATCAAGGTGCTGTGAAGGTAGAGGGAGAAACAGAGGAACTTTATACAGTAGTGCTCCGTTGGTTCCTTCTCTCCTCTGCGTGAACAAACTGGCCTCTGTGGGAATGTCTACTCGGGACTATAGTTGGGAGGCTTGGGTAGCCAGTTTTTAGACATTGGGCCAAGTTCACATTGTTGTATTGTTCATCGTCGTCGTTATCATCCATCCATCTGTTCTGTTTCTCCTTCTCCAGAAGGGGCCCTGGACCAGGTGCACTGGGCGGAGGAGTATCCCGCGTGTGGCGGCCGCAGACAGTCCCCGATCGACATCCAGCGGAGGAGTGTGCGTCACAACCCCCGCATGCTGCAGCTCGAGCTCACTGGATATGATGCTCAGAAGGGTAACTTCCTCATGAAAAACAACGGACACTCAGGTAAACAAGTCAAAAAAAACACCCGGAAATAATGTACAATTAAACCAACTTCATATTCCCTGTGAACTTTTTAACAGTTTTAGTCTTTACTGTTTTGTTATAGTGAATTAACAATGAACATTCAATACCATTGAAACATATTTTTTCAACAAGAACATCTTAATTAAACATTGTATCTAAATGAGTTAGTATTGGTCCCTTTAGCCTAATCTCAATGGGGACTTGGATAAAAGCATCTGTTAAATGGCATATATTTATTAATTAATTAATTAAATGGTATATATTAATTAATTAATTAATTAATTAATTAAATGGAATATATTTATTAGTTAATTAAATGGCATATATTTATAAATACATTAATTAATGAAATGGCATATATTTATTTGTTAATTAATTAAATGGCATATATTTATTTATTCATGAATTAAATGGCATATATTTATTAATTAATTAATTAAATGGCATATATTTTAATATTATTGTAAATATTAAAATGTCTTGTTGTGTTGTGGGCAGTTGAAATCGTCCTCCCTCCCAGCATGGTGATTACCAAGGGTCTCCCCGGGGGCTACACGGCCGTCCAGATGCACCTCCACTGGGGCGGCTGGGACCTGGAGGAGAGCGGGGCAGAGCACACCCTGGATGGCATCAGATACATGGCAGAGGTACGCTAGTGTTACAGATACATTAACCCCCCCCCCCCCAAGAAAAAATTATCATCTGTTTCGGAACCATTTAAAACAGCAGAGTAAATAGAGGTGGGCTTGACTTGACCATAGTGGAACTAAGGTCTTAACAGCAGCCTTTGTACCATCATGACACTCATTGCCACTCCTCGTCATGGCAACGTCAAAAAGAGTTGACCTGATAGCACAAACAGTTCTGAGACCAGGCTACCTCTAACTCAACAGTGTATCGCCATCATAGCCATACAACGGTCACAAGTCTAGCACAATATTCAAATATGATTTATTTGATATTGATGTTCAAGGTCATTCGCAGCTGGGAGCTGAATTGCTGTGTAAATATTGTAGGCTGAACCAGCTGCACTACCCCGAAACAACACATCCCACTTTCAGTTTCTGAAGAATGTCAATACTACATGTTATTATCCATAAAACAGTCCAGCAGTGCAAATGTTCAATATATATTTATATATGCATACAGTACCAGTCAAAAGTTTAGACAAACCTACTCATTCAAAGGGCTTTTCTTTCTTTATTTTACTGTTTTCTACATTGTACAATAACAGTGAAGACATCAAAACTATGAAATAACACATATGGAATCATGTAGTAACCCCAAAGCAATTCAACAAATACAAATATATTTTAGATTCTTCAAAGTAGCCACCATTTTCCTTGATGACAGCTTTGCACACTCTTGGCATTCTCTCAACCAGCTTCATGAGGTAGTCAACTGGAATGCATTTCAATTAACAGGTGTGCCTTCTTAAAAGTTCATTTTTGGAATTGATGTACTTCTTAACGTGTTTGAGCCAATCAGTTGTGTTGTGAGAAGGTAGGGTTGGTATACAAAAGATAGCTCTATTTGGTAAAAGACCAAGTCCATATTATGGCAAGAACAGCTCAAATAAGCAAAGAGAAACGACAGTCCATCATTATTTTCAGACAGTCAATTCGGAAAAATTTAAGAACTTTGAAAGTTTCTTCAAGTGCAGTCGCAAAAACCATCGAGCACTATGATGAAACTGGCTCTCATGAGGACCGCCACAGGAAAGGAAGACCCAGAGTTACCTCTGCTGCAGAGGATAAGTTCATTAGAGTTAACTACACCTCAGATAGCAGCCCAAATAAATGATTCACAGAGTTCAAGTAACAGACACATCTCAACATCAACTGTTCAGAGGAGACTGCGTGAATCAGGCCTTTGTGGTCAAATCTCTGCAAAGAAACCACTACTAAATGACCCCAACAAGAAGAAGAGACTTGCTTGGGCCAAGAAACTCGAGCAATGGACATTAGACTGGTGAAAATCTGTGCTGGAGTACTGCATCAGATGACCTGGCCTCCACAATCACCCGACCTCAACCTAATTGAGATGGTTTGGGATGAGTTGGACCGCAGAGTGAAAGAAAAGCAGCCAACAAGTGCTCAGCATACGTGGGAACTCCTTCAAGACTGTTGGAAAAGCATTCCAGGTGAAGCTGGTTGAGAGAATGCCAAGAGTTTGCAAAGCTGTCATCAAGGCAAAGGGTGGCTACATTGAAGAATCTAAAATCTAAAATATATTTAGATTTGTTTAACACTTTTTTGGTTGCTACATGATTCCATATGTTTAATTTAATCGTTTTGATGTCTTTTCTATTATTCTACAATGTAGAAAATAGTAAAATAAAGAAAACCAGTTGAATGAGTAGGTGTGTCCAAACTTTTGACTGGTACTGGATATATATATTGATAGATAGATATATGCTAGTAATATATACTATAATATATATTCTGCTGGACTATTTGTATGGATGACTGTTGTATGGATTATTTACATAATCCTCTTGGTTCCTGGAGGAACATAGGTTATGTACTAAATTTATCCTCTTGGTTCCTGGAGTAACATAGGGCCTGTACTAAAGTTATCCTCTTGGTTCCCGGAGGAACATAGGTTATGTACTAAAGTTATCCTCTTGGTTCCCGGAGGAACATAGGGCCTGTACTAAAGTTATCCTCTTGGTTCCCGGAGGAACATAGGGCCTGTACTAAAGTTATCCTCTTGGTTCCCGGAGGAACATAGGTTATGTACTAAAGTTATCCTCTTGGTTCCCGGAGGAACATAGGGCCTGTACTAAAGTTAACCTCTTGGTTCCCGGAGGAACATAGGGCCTGTACTAAAGTTATCCTCTTGGTTCCCGGGGGAACATAGGACCTGTACTAAAGTTATCCTCTTGGTTCCCGGGGGAACATAGGGCCTGTACTAAAGTTATCCTCTTGGTTCCCGGAGGAACATAGGGCCTGTACTAAAGTTATCCTCTTGGTTCCCGGAGGAACATAGGGCCTGTACTAAAGTTATCCTCTTGGTTCCCGGAGGAACATAGGGCCTGTACTAAAGTTATCCGCTTGGTTCCCAGAGGAACATAGGTTATGTACTAAAGTTATCCTCTTGGTTCCCGGAGGAACATAGGGCCTGTACTAAAGTTATCCTCTTGGTTCCCGGGGGAACATAGGGCCTGTACTGAAGTTATCCTCTTGGTTCCCGGGGGAACATAGGGCCTGTACTAAAGTTATCATCTTGGTTCCCGGAGGAACATAGGGCCTGTACTAAAGTTATCCTCTTGGTTCCCGGGGGAACATAGGGCCTGTACTAAAGTTATCCTCTTGGTTCCCGGGGGAACATAGGGCCTGTACTAAAGTTATCCTCTTGGTTCCCGGAGGAACATAGGGCCTGTACTAAAGTTATCCTCTTGGGGCCTGTACTAAAGTTATCCTCTTGGGGCCTGTACTAAAGTTATCCAATGTTGCTGGTCTTACGCTGCTTTCTCACCCTCTAACAATGACAAGTGGATCTTCTTCAGTTGTTGATTGGATAAAGTACAGATTAGTTTGAGTCGCTGTACATATGGATGTTTACAAATTAAATTACTTCCAACTTGGTGTTTGACAACTGGAGCAACTTTCAACTTACAATTTGTCCTCTGTGTTTGCAGCTCCACGTTGTCCATTATAACTCTGATAAGTACAAGAGCTTTCAAGAGGCCAGCGACAAGCCTGACGGACTGGCAGTTCTAGCCTTCTTCTACGAGGTGAGATCTGAAGACAGGTTGTTCATCTTCCTGTTCTTATTTTACATTCTTCTTGTGAATTCCAGTATATGAACTCGGAACAGATGACACATAGAACAGCTTTGTGGGTAACTGGCCCGGTGCCTCCTGGCCCGGTGCCTCCTGGCCCGGTGCCCCCTGTCATAGCATTTGATAGTATAATAGTATCGGACATCCTGCCTGCGCAGTTAATGGGCCCATTGATTGGGCGATTGCGTGCTGTTTGGCCCACTGAGGGAAAGTTGGCTTCTAGAGATAGGAACAAGTGGCAGCCAGCCAGCCAGTCACCCAGTCATTCATTCAGCCAGCCAACCAGTCAGCCAGTCAAACCATCAATCAGCCAGTCAGCCAGTCAGTTAGCCATTAATTCAGCCAGTCAGGCAGCCAGCCAGCTAGCCAGTCAGTTCCAACACTTTGCTGTGGGTTAGAGGTCATCGCTTAGGCAACGCTGCCACAGGGCACAGGCATCCTCCCCAGCTACCTAATGGACTGCAGCTGTGTAGCGGGTGTGTGTGTGCCGGTGTTCTATTGCCCTAGTACTGGTAGTCCAGCTTACTGAGACAATGTTCAAGTCGCACATACACCTGGAGTTTTCTCCCACCCCTAGCTCTCCTTTATGCCTTTTTATTTTATTTTACTTTTTTTAGGCGAGTATATTTCATATTTTTTGTTTTTCCTTTAGACGTTAAAGAGAGGTGATGAGAGATACATGGAATGTGAAGAGACAAACATGGGAGTGTACTGACAAGTAGGAAATATGTGCTGCAAGCAACAGCAGTAATCCGCTAGACCAGCCCGACCCCAGCCACTGCTGATGTGCCTATTGCTCCACAGCCAACTGTCATTGTTACACTCTCACACACAGTGATGAAACACAGCTGGACATGTCTATCACCTCTAGGTTCTCACCCGCTGTCGTCATGTTGCCAGTCTGTTTATCTCTCCTGTAACCATGTTGCCAGTCTGTTTATCTCTCCTGTAGTCATGTTGCCAGTCTGTTTATCTCTGCTGTAGTCATGTTGCCAGTCTGTTTATCTCTACTGTAGTCATGTTGCCAGTCTGTTTATCTCTCCTGTAGTCATGTTGCCAGTCTGTTTATCTCTCCTGTAGTCATGTTGCCAGTCTGTTGATCTCTCCTGTCGTCATGAGCCAGTCTGTTTATCTCTCCTGTAGTCATGTTGCCAGTCTGTTTATCTCTACTGTAGTTATGTTGCCAGTCTGTTTATCTCTCCTGTAGTCATGTTGCCAGTCTGTTTATCTCTCCTGTAGTCATGTTGCCAGTCTGTTTATCTCTCCTGTCGTCATGAGCCAGTCTGTTTATCTCTCCTGTAGTCATGTTGCCAGTCTGTTTATCTCTTCTGTAGCCATGTTGCCAGTCTGTTTATCTCTCCTGTAGTCATGTTGCCAGTCTGTTTATCTCCCCTGTAGTCATGTTGCCAGTCTGTTTATCTCTCCTGTAGTCATGTTGCCAGTCTGTTTATCTCTTCTGTAGTCATGTTGCCAGTCTGTTTATCTCTCCTGTAGTCATGTTGCCAGTCTGTTTATCTCTCCTGTAGTCATGTTGCCAGTCTGTTTATCTCTCCTGTAGTCATGTTGCCAGTCTGTTTATCTCTTCTGTAGTCATGTTGCCAGTCTGTTTATCTCTCCTGTAGACATGTTGCCAGTCTGTTTATCTCTCCTGTAGTCATGTTGCCAGCCTGTTTCTGTTTCAGCCAATGTGTGGTTGTTTTGCCAGTACTGTTCTTCCATAATGAATGCGTGGCCACACACAACACCATCATTAAGTTTGCAGACAGCATGACAGGGTTTTGCCTGATCACCGACAAGAATGAGGCAGCCTACAGGGAGGAAGTCAGAGACCTGGCAGTGTGGTGCCAGGATAACAATCTATCCCTCAACATCAGCAAGACAGAAGAGCTGATCGTGGACTACAGGAAATGGAGGGCTGAGTACACCCTCATCCACATCTACAGGGCTGTTGTGGAGCAGGTCGAGAACTTCAAGTTCCTCGGTGACCAGATTACTGAGGAACTATCGTGGTCCACAGACCAACACTGGCATGAAGAGGGCATGACAATGCCTCTTCCCCCTCAGCAGGCTGAAACAATTTGGCATGGGCCCTCTGATCTTCAAAAAAGTTCTACAGCTGCACCACTGAGAGCATCTTGACTGGTTGCATCACCGCTTGGTATGACAACTGCTTGGCATCCGACAGCAAGGCGCTACAGAGGGTAGTACGTATGGCCCGGTACGTCAGTGGTACAGAGCTCCCTACCATCCAGCACCTCTATACCAGGCGGTGTCAGAGGAAGGCCTTAAAAATGGTCAAAGACTCCGGCTACCCAAGTCATAGGCTGTTCTCTCTGCTACCGCATGGCAACCGGTAATGATGCACCAAGACTGGAACCAACAGGACCCTAAAACAGCTTCGACCCACAATCTATAAGACTGCTAAATAGTTGACTCACATACACTGCTACTGTTTATTATATATCCTGTTACCTAGTCACTTCATCCCTAGCTATATGTACATACAGTGCCTTGCGAAAGTATTCGGCCCCCTTGAACTTTGCGACCTTTTGCCACATTTCAGGCTTCAAACATAAAGATATAAAACTGTATTTTTTTGTGAAGAATCAACAACAAGTGGGACACAATCATGAAGTGGAACGACATTTATTGGATATTTCAAACTTTTTTAACAAATCAAAAACTGAAAAATTGGGTGTGCAAAATTATTCAGCCCCTTTACTTTCAGTGCAGCAACCTCTCTCCAGAAGTTCAGTGAGGATCTCTGAATGATCCAATGTTGACCTAAATGACTAATGATGATAAATACAATCCACCTGTGTGTAATCAAGTCTCCGTATAAATGCACCTGCACTGTGATAGTCTCAGAGGTCCGTTAAAAGCGCAGAGAGAATCATGAAGAACAAGGAACACACCAGGCAGGTCCGGGATACTGTTGTGAAGAAGTTTAAAGCCGGATTTGGATACAAAAATATTTCCCAAGCTTTAAACATCCCAAGGAGCACTGTGCAAGCGATAATATTGAAATGGAAGGAGTATCAGACCACTGCAAATCTACCAAGACCTGGCCGTCCCTCTAAACTTTCAGCTCATACAAGGAGAAGACTGATCAGAGATGCAGCCAAGAGGCCCATGCTCACTCTGGATGAACTGCAGAGATCTACAGCTGAGGTAGGAGACTCTGTCCATAGGACAACAATCAGTCGTATATTGCACAAATCTGGCCTTTATGGAAGAGTGGCAAGAAGAAAGCCATTTCTTAAAGATATCCATAAAAAGTGTTGTTTAAAGTTTGCCACAAGCCACCTGGGAGACACACCAAACATGTGGAAGAAGGTGCTCTGGTCAGATGAAACCAAAATTGAACTTTTTGGCAACAATGCAAAACGTTATGTTTGGCGTAAAAGCAACACAGCTGAACACACCATCCCCACTGTCAAACATGGTGGTGGCAGCATCATGGTTTGGGCCTGCTTTTCTTCAGCAGGG
Organism: Oncorhynchus clarkii lewisi; assembly: GCF_045791955.1. Classification (NCBI taxonomy): domain Eukaryota; kingdom Metazoa; phylum Chordata; class Actinopteri; order Salmoniformes; family Salmonidae; genus Oncorhynchus; species Oncorhynchus clarkii. Next base: position 74,585,855 of record NC_092155.1, read on the forward strand.
ACAGGGAAGATGGTTAAAATTGATGGGAAGATGGATGGAGCCAAATACAGGACCATTCTGGAAGAAAACCTGATGGAGTCTGCAAAAGACCTGAGACTGGGACAGAGATTTGTCTTCCAACAAGACAATGATCCAAAACATAAAGCAAAATCTACAATGGAATGGTTCAAAAATAAACATATCCAGGTTTTAGAATGGCCAAGTCAAAGTCCAGACCTGAATCCAGTCGAGAATCTGTGGAAAGAACTGAAAACTGCTGTTCACAAATGCTCTCCATCCAACCTCACTGAGCTCGAGCTGTTTTGCAAGGAGGAATGTGAAAACATTTCAGTCTCTCGATGTGCAAAACTGATAGAGACATACCCCAAGCGACTTACAGCTGTAATCGCAGCAAAAGGTGGCGCTACAAAGTATTAACTTAAGGGGGCTGAATAATTTTGCACGCCCAATTTTTCAGTTTTTGATTTATTTAAAAAAGTTTGAAATATCCAATAAATGTCGTTCCACTTCATTATTGTGTCCACTTGTTGTTGATTCTTCACAAAAAAATACAGTTTTATATCTTTATGTTTGAAGCCTGAAATGTGGCAAAAGGTCGCAAAGTTCAAGGGGGCCAAATACTTTCGCAAGGCACTGTATCTACCTCAATGACCTCCTATCCCTGCACATGGACTCAGTACTGGTATCCTGTGTATATAGCCAAGTTATCATTTCTCATTGTGTATTTATTGTAGATAGCCAAGTTATCATTTCTCATTGTGTATTTATTGTATATAGCCAAGTTATCATTTCTCATTGTGTATTTATTGTAACTAGCCAAGTTATCATTTCTCATTGTGTATTTATTGTAGATAGCCAAGTTATCATTTCTCATTGTGTATTTATTGTAACTAGCCAAGTTATCATTTCTCATTGTGTATTTATTGTAGATAGCCAAGTTATCATTTCTCATTGTGTATTTATCCTTGTGTAATTATTTTCCTATTTTTTCTTCATGTTATTATTTATAAAAAATCTTCTACTCTTTCTTATTTTTTTCCTCTCTCCTCATTGGTGGGAAGGGCCGTCACTGTTAATCTACACCTGTTGTTTACGAAGCACGTGACAAAAAAAACAAACATTTTATTTGACATTTTATTTTATGTAAAACCTTTAGCCAGTTAGTTTGATGGACATTTTTGAGAACACCTACTACCAGCGATTTCATCAACAAACTAACTCATTCTCTCGTTGTTGTCTAGTTGCAGTCAGGCCGAGTTTCTTCTTTTAGCCAGTGTGGTTGTTTTTGCCTCATTTTGGCAAGGAGACCATGTAGCCTAGGAATGCAGAATCCATCACTTACCTGTTCGTAGGTTTGATTGTGTTTTTGTCCGTTACAGGACGGACATTTTGAGAACACCTACTACAGCGATTTCATCAGCAACCTGGGAAAAGTCAAGTACGCAGGTGGGTTTTCTTTGGGGTATTACTGAATCTATCTACATTAATATCAGTATTACTGAATCTATCTACATTAATATCAGTATTACTGAATCTATCTACATTAATATCAGTATTACTGAATCTATCTACATTAATATCAGTATTACTGAATCTATCTACATTAATATCAGTATTACTGAATCTATCTACAATAACAACAGTATTACTGAATCTATCTACATTAACAACAGTATTACTGAATCTATCTACATTAATAACAGTATTACTGAATATCTACATTAACAACAGTATTTATTACTGAATCTATCTACATTAATAACAGTATTACTGAATATCTACATTAACAACAGTATTTATTACTGAATCTATCTACATTAATAACAGTATTACTGAATCTATCTACATTAACAACAGTATTACTGAATCTATCTACATTAACAACAGTATTACTGATGCTCAGTTTCTGTTTTCACCATATTGTTGTTGTACAGGCCAGTCCATGAACATATTGTTGTTGTACAGGCCAGTCCATGAACATATCCACCCTCAACGTGCGTTCCATGCTTCCTGAGAACCTGAACCATTTCTTCAGGTACCAAGGCTCTCTTACCACCCCTCCCTGTTACGAGAGCATCCTGTGGACAGTGTTCGACACACCCATCACCCTCTCTCACAACCAGGTACTATACCCATCACCCTCTCTCACAACCAGGTACTATACCCATCACCCTCTCTCACAACCAGGTACTTTACCCATCACCCTCTCTCACAACCAGGTACTATACCCATCACCCTCTCTCACAACCAGGTACTATACCCATCACCCTCTCTCACAACCAGGTACTTTACCCATCACCCTCTCTCACAACCAGGTACTATACCCATCACCCTCTCTCACAACCAGGTACTATACCCATCACCCTCTCTCACAACCAGGTACTTTACCCATCACCCTCTCTCACAACCAGGTACTATACCCATCACCCTCTCTCACAACCAGGTACTATACCCATCACCCTCTCTCACAACCAGGTACTATACCCATCACCCTCTCTCACAGCCAGGTAACCCTGCTCTCTCTCACAGCCAGGTAACCCTGCTCTCTCTCTCACAACCAGGTAACCCTGCTCTCTCTCTCACAACCAGGTACTATACCCATCACCCTCTCTCACAACCAGGTACTATACCCATCACCCTCTCTCACAACCAGGTACTATACCCATCACCCTCTCTCACAACCAGGTACTATACCCATCACCCTCTCTCACAACCAGGTACTATACCCATCACCCTCTCTCACAACCAGGTACTATACCCATCACCCTCTCTCACAACCAGGTACTATACCCATCACCCTCTCTCACAACCAGGTACTATACCCATCACCCTCTCTCACAACCAGGTACTATACCCATCACCCTCTCTCACAACCAGGTACTATACCCATCACCCTCTCTCACAGCCAGGTACTATACCCATCACCCTCTCTCACAACCAGGTACTATACCCATCACCCTCTCTCACAACCAGGTACTATACCCATCACCCTCTCTCACAACCAGGTACTATACCCATCACCCTCTCTCACAACCAGGTACTATACCCATCACCCTCTCTCACAACCAGGTACTATACCCATCACCCTCTCTCACAACCAGGTACTATACCCATCACCCTCTCTCACAGCCAGGTAACCCTGCTCTCTCTCTCTCTCAGCCAGGTAACCCTGCTCTCTCTCTCTCACAGCCAGGTAACCCTGCTCTCTCTCTCTCAGCCAGGTAACCCTGCTCTCTCTCTCTCACAGCCAGGTAACCCTGCTCTCTCTCTCTCACAGCCAGGTAACCCTGCTCTCTCTCTCAGCCAGGTAACCCTGCTCTCTCTCTCTCACAGCCAGGTAACCCTGCTCTCTCTCTCTCACAGCCAGGTAACCCTGCTCTCTCTCTCTCACAACCAGGTAACCCTGCTCTCTCTCTCTCACAACCAGGTAACCCTGCTCTCTCTCTCTCACAACCAGGTAACCCTGCCCTCTCTCTCTCTCACAACCAGGTAACCCTGCTCTCTCTCTCTCTCACAGCCAGGTAACCCTGCTCTCTCTCTCTCACAGCCAGGTAACCCTCTCTCTCTCTCTCACAGCCAGGTAACCCTGCTCTCTCTCTCTCACAGCCAGGTAACCCTGCTCTCTCTCTCTCTCACAGCCAGGTAACCCTCTCTCTCTCTCTCACAGCCAGGTAACCCTCTCTCTCTCTCTCACAGCCAGGTAACCCTGCTCTCTCTCTCTCACAGCCAGGTAACCCTCTCTCTCTCTCTCACAGCCAGGTAACCCTGCTCTCTCTCTCTCTCACAGCCAGGTAACCCTGCTCTCTCTCTCTCTCACAGCCAGGTAACCCTCTCTCTCTCTCTCACAGCCAGGTAACCCTGCTCTCTCTCTCTCTCACAGCCAGGTAACCCTGCTCTCTCTCTCTCTCACAGCCAGGTAACCCTGCTCTCTCTCTCTCTCTCACAGCCAGGTAACCCTGCTCTCTCTCTCTCACAGCCAGGTAACCCTGCTCTCTCTCTCAGCCAGGTAACCCTGCTCTCTCTCTCTCAGCCAGGTAACCCTGCTCTCTCTCTCTCAGCCAGGTAACCCTGCTCTCTCTCTCAGCCAGGTAACCCTGCTCTCTCTCTCTCAGCCAGGTAACCCTGCTCTCTCTCTCTCAGCCAGGTAACCCTGCTCTCTCTCTCAGCCAGGTAACCCTGCTCTCTCTCTCTCAGCCAGGTAACCCTGCTCTCTCTCTCTCAGCCAGGTAACCCTGCTCTCTCTCTCTCACAAACCATCTGATTTGTAAAATTAACTTTTCAATTCTCCACATCAATTTTCTTTGAAATTTTACTCAACTTTTTTGTTGTTGAAATTTGTACCTATAGCCGTGAATGAAAAGGAGATCAAACAGCCCTGTGATTGATTGATTTATTGATTACTTGATTGGTTAGTTCATTGATTGCTCTCCCTGCTGTCTCACAAAACTGCTGATGTGTAAATTAAACCTTTACATTTTTCAACAATGGACGTGAACTCTGCTCCTAGCCTCCCTAAAAAGCAGATGAAACAGCCCTGTGAAAGATTTACTGATTCATCCGTTTATTCATTCATCCTTTTATTGATTGATTGATTCATTCATTATTTCATTAATTGAGTCATTGAGTCATTATTGAATTAATTGATTCATTATTGAATTAATTGACTCATTGATTCATTATTGAATTAATTGAGTCATTGATTCATTATTGAATTAATTGATTCATTGATTCATTATTGAATTAATTGACTCATAAACTTTCTTTCCTATTCCCCCCCCCCCCCCACATCCAGATCAGAAAGTTGGAAAGTACTCTGATGGACATGGACAATAAGACTTTGTGGAATGATTACCGCATGGCCCAGCCACTCAACGATCGCGTGGTCGAGTCCTCCTTCCTGCCTCGCCTGGGGAAAGGCAGTACGTGGACAGAACCTACTCTTAGGGAATTAAAAAGATAAACTAAACAGGAAAATATGATTATGTATCTATGTAGATATAGGTCATGCTGTATATGATAGGGAATGGATCAATTTGTTGTCCTAATATGGCTGTAGCCTCCGTTTGAAAAAGGTAGCACTGTATCTACAGATGTAGGATCTTAATTTGAGCCAGTTTTCTACAACAGGAAAATTATCCTGCAGCAACAGGATGCGTGAATTATTATGTTGATTTTTATAATTAATGAACATTTTTTATAGGGGTTGATACATTTTTTGTTAGGGAAAAACTTGTCTGAAATTTCTAATTGGAAATTACAAACTTTAGAAGTCTTTAAAAATACTTTAATATACTACGAGTTTGAATTTCCTGCTTAGCAGGAAAATTCTCAGCTACAAAAGAGAGATCAAATTGAGATCCTACATCTGTATACGGGCCCTGGTCTGTGTGTGTGTTAGGGAATGGATAGTCTTGTGTTGCCAGACAGTAATTGTGCCTTTGCTCTTCTTACGATCTTTCTGTTTTCCCGAGTAACCCTTGGGACATGAAATGACTGAGATCAATGTTAAGGAATGGATCAACTAAACAGGCAAATAGATACAGATAAGATATATATCATATTGATGCTCAACATATGTCTTTAATATAGTGGATTTCTAAGATGATGCTCATCTCACAGTATGTTTTTAGATGATTTATGATGCTCTACATATGGAACCCATCTGAGAGGAATCAGCCTCAAGGCCTTTCCTTGACCATGTTCACTTCCTCTTTCCCTCTCTCCCTATCTCTCTTTCTTTCTCTCTTTCCCTCTCTTTCTTTCCCTCTCTCCCTCTCTTTCACTCTCTCTTTCTCTCTTTATCTCTCTTTATTTCCCTCTCTCCCTCTCTCACTCTCTCTCCCTCTCTCTCACTCTCTCTCCCTCTCTCTTTCTCTCTCACTCTCTCTTTCTTTCCCTCTCCCTCCCTCTCTTTCTTTCTCTCTCTCTCTTTCTCTCTCTCACTCTCTCTCTCTCTTTCTCCACTCAGCGTTCTGTAGACAAGATGAAATCGAATCAAAGCTTCTGAAGATCGAGGGTCTGATTACTTCTCTTGGAAAACACATACATTCAAGTGAGACATATCTTTATTGACATTTCAAAGTATAACAATGAGTGAAAGATTATGTGAACTGACTTTGTGTTTTTGTTAATGTAGGTGAAATTGGGGATGCAAGGCCTTCCAAACAAGGTGAGTACTGTAGTTAGGTATTGGAGTACACCGTACTCTACGAGGTTGCTCTTATATGTTACGTGTAATAACACCAATGTGTTATCACAATGTTATTACAATGTTATCACAATGTTATTACAATGTTATTACAATGTTATCACAATGTTATTACAATGTTATCACAATGTTATTACAATGTTATCACAATGTTATTACAATGTTATCACAATGTTATTACAATGTTATTACAATGTTATCACAATGTTATTACAATGTTATCACAATGTTATCACAATGTTATTACAATGTTATTACAATGTTATCACAATGTTATTACAATGTTATCACAATGTTATTACAATCAGGGGTTGGAACCAACATTATTTTCCAATCGTTTTGTTCTGAACAGAAACACTATTTTTATAGTTTCACTCCACTGTTCCGAGCAACAAAATAAAGTTCTGAACTGGTTCAAACCCCCAAAAAAGTACTGGTTTATTGCGTTCCTTTCTGTTCCTTTTTTTTTTTTTAAACCTGTTAAAACAACAGTATTTTACATTTAGCTTATTAAACTACTTCACCAATCCGTGACAGAACAGCTATTTCCATGTTAAAATATTAGGGGTGGTTCATGTTCTCTATTGTTTTTGATGGTAGGCTACTCTGGTAGGACTAAATTAGGATCAAATAGCCACGGTAGCCAACTTGACCACTGTCTGAAACTGTAACTTAAAGCGAGTACAGCCTCATTGTTCACAGTAAACGCTTGCTGGATGTTGCACATCATTTTCACAACATTAAAGTTTGCGCTCAGCAGACCTGGAATTTGCTCAGTGCCAAAAAAAAGGGAAATTGGTTACACTAGTAGTCACACTAGTAGTCACAATAGTAGTCACACTAGTAGTTACACTAGTAGTCACACTAGTAGTTACAATAGTAGTTACACTAGTAGTCACAATAGTAGTCACACTAGTAGTCACACTAGTAGTCACACTAGTATTCACACTAGTAGTTACAATAGTATTCACACTAGTAGTTACACTAGTAGTCACACTAGTAGTCACACTAGTAGTCACACTAGTAGTTACAATAGTATTCACACTAGTAGTCACACTAGTAGTTACAATAGTAGTCACACTAGTAGTCACACTAGTAGTCACACTAGTAGTCACAATAGTAGTCACACTAGTAGTTACACTAGTAGTCACACTAGTAGTCACACTAGTAGTCACACTAGTAGTTACAATAGTAGTCACACTAGTAGTCACACTAGTAGTCACACTAGTATTCACACTAGTAGTCACAATAGTAGTCACATTAGTAGTCACAATAGTAGTTACAATAGTAGTTACACTAGTAGTCACACTAGTAGTCACAATAGTAGTCACATTAGTAGTCACAATAGTAGTTACAATAGTAGTTACACTAGTAGTCACACTAGGAGTCACACTAGTAGTTACATTAGTAGTTACAATAGTAGTCACACTAGTAGTCACACTAGTAGTTACAGTAGTAGTCACACTAGTAGTCACACTAGTAGTCACACTAGTAGTCACACTAGTAGTCACAATAGTAGTCACACTAGTAGTCACACTAGTAGTCACACTAGTAGTCACACTAGTAGTTACAATAGTAGTCACACTAGTAGTTACACTAGTAGTCACACTAGTAGTCACAATAGTAGTCACATTAGTAGTCACAATAGTAGTTACAATAGTAGTTACACTAGTAGTCACAATAGTAGTCACATTAGTAGTCACAATAGTAGTTACAATAGTAGTTACACTAGTAGTCACACTAGTAGTCACAATAGTAGTCACATTAGTAGTCACAATAGTAGTTACAATAGTAGTTACACTAGTAGTCACACTAGTAGTCACATTAGTAGTTACAATAGTAGTCACACTAGTAGTCACACTAGTAGTCACACTAGTAGTCACATTAGTAGTCACAATAGTAGTTACAATAGTAGTTACACTAGTAGTCACACTAGTAGTCACACTAGTAGTCACACTAGTAGTCACACTAGTAGTTACATTAGTAGTCACACTAGGAGTCACACTAGTAGTTACATTAGTAGTTACAATAGTAGTCACACTAGTAGTCACACTAGTAGTTACATTAGTAGTCACACTAGTAGTCACACTAGGAGTCACACTAGTAAATACAATAGTAGTCACACTAGTAGTCACAATAGTAGTCACAATAGTAGTTACAATACAACTACAGGTATATTTAATGTATAGTGGAACATTTTACACGAAATTGCTCTTTTATGATCTATTTAGAGTAATTCTATTTACAGTACTTCGCTTTAAAGTACTTATATTTATACTATTTCTATGTGGATAACTTATATTTACAGTACTTATATTTACAGTACTTATATTTAGGGTACTTATATTTACAGTACTTATATTTAGGGTGCTTATATTTAGAGAGTTGTTGTGTGATGCAGTAGATATGTATCATTCCTTCTTCTGTGTCAGATGTTAACCCTATAATTTCTGTCCCCCATAGAGCCCCGAGTGATGTCTCCCCTGGTGCTCCACTTCCCAGAGAGGAACACCGAGAGCTATGCCCGGGCCCACCTGGCTCACTCCATGGACCTGCACTCCTTCACCGCCTGCATGCACCTGAAGACGCGCCCTGGAGAGATACACACTGTCCTGTCGTACTCCAGCCAGGGCAACGACAACGAACTGATGATAACCATGGGATATGAGGTGAGCGGGAGTCAGGGAGGGAGGGGAGTCATGGAGGGAGTCAGTGTGGAGGCGAGGGGAGGGAGTTATGGAGGGAGGGGAGTCAGGGAGGGAGTCATGGAGGGAAGGGAGGGAGTCAGGGAGGGAGGGGAGTCAGGGAGGGAGTCATGGAGGGAGGGGAGTCAGGGTGGGAGTCATGGAGGGAGGGGAGGGAGTCAGGGAGGGAGGGGAGTCAGGGAGGGAGTCAGGGAGGGAGGGGAGTCAAGGAGGGAGTCATGGAGGGAGGGGAGGGAGTCAGTGTGGGAGGCGAGGGGAGGGAGTTATGGAGGGAGGGGAGGGAGTCAGGGAGGGAAGGGAGTCAGGGAGGGAGTCATGGAGGGAGTCAGTGTGGGAGGCGAGTGGAGGGAGTTATGGTGGGAGGGGAGGGAGGGGAGTCAGGGAGGGAGGGCAGTCAGGGAGGGAGTCAGGGAGGGAGTCAGGGAGGGAGGGGAGTCAGGGAGGGAGTCAGGGAGGGAGGGCAGTCAGGGAGGGAGTCAGGGAGGGAGGGAGGGAGTTGGGGTGGAGTAAGCGAGGGAAGGATGGAAAAGTAATCAACAGTCTTATTTCTATTTTTCATGTGATCCACCCAGGTGGGTCTGTGGATCGGCAACGAGTTTGTCAACCTGCCCCACAACTTCCACTCCCGTGACTGGGTCAACTACTGTGTCACCTGGTCGTCCCACTCCGGGGGGGCTGAGCTGTGGATCAACGGGCTGGTGGGGGAGGAGCAGTACCTCCGGAGGAGATACACAGTCAGCCCAGCAGGGGTCTTCATCCTGGGGAAGGACCAGGACGGCTTCCTGGGGATCTCTGACACGGACGCCTTCGTGGGTCAGATGACGGATGTCAACGTGTGGGATTACGTTTTGAACTCGGCTGAGATCCGGGAACAGATGTCCTGTGAGAACACCACCTCTCCCAGGGGGAACGTGCTCAGCTGGGGGGTCACTCCTATGAGTCTCTATGGGGGGGTCCAGCTGGAGACAGACTACAGGTGTCCCTGAGGGGAGGGGTCAGCTGGAGACAGACTACAGGTGTCCCTGAGGTGAGGGGACAGCTGAAGCACAGGGAAGCCTGGGTGGTGTTCAGTAGGGCACAACGTAACAAAACATTTTGCAACGGAAATAAAATGTTTAAAAAAATCATAGTTCTTATTGGACAAGTTCAGGAAGTGCAGTAACACCGTGTTCCGTGCCGTTTCAAAACGTTTTGTCTCTACTGAACATGACCCTGTTTCTCACAGAGCAGAGGATTCCCACTATCAACACAATGTAGTTCTGTTTGGTCTGTTATTATGTCCAGTCAATATATCAAATCTATCCTTTACTGCTGATGACTATTGGGTGTGAAGGATAAGTCATCTGTTTGAGACATGGGTATCAGGTTTAGTAATGACAAGGTTTATTGTTTAAGTGAAGTAAAACACAGAAGATCTCTGAACGTCCGTGTGGGCTCAGAGCATCAGCCATCTATCGTAATTCATATCTATGTTTCCTCAATAAAGTTCTATATTAAAGCATCTTGTATGTTTATTTCATCCACTGTAACAGCCTTGCGTTGTTAGACAGGCTGCAGAGCCAGTGAACTATAAAACAGACACAGACATATCACCATAGCAACAAAACATTTAAAGGCCTAGTACAGTCAAACTTCTGTTTTACTCCCTGTGGTCTGTATCATATTGTACAACAGCTGATGAAACACTGTGTTTCTTGATTTAAAAAAATAATAAAATAAAATTAAAAAAAAAAATAATAATAATTATCAGTGTTATTTCCTGATAGTTACTGGTTGAAATATAATCTTCACAGTACCTTCTAATCAGCTTGTTTGCATATGGGCGTGACTTTCGGCGGTAAATTGGTTAATAGACCAATAATAAAGCGAGTTCCAAACCTGTCTGCCAATAACACCTAGTTTTAAGTTTTCCCCCCCGCTCAGACCCCTCCCAGACAATCTTAGCAAAATTCTTCCTTGAGAAATAGTTTTTTTTGCTGCTAAAAAGCAATACAGTAAGATACTTACAGGGGAGAGGGTGTTTTCAGGTCTTTTTGCCCGCGCTACAGACTATCGTTCTGCTAAATAAGGACTAATAAAGGGCCCAGTGCACTACTTTATAGTCTTAGAGGTGTGTTTCCTTGTCCTATTCCGCGTTTGGTTAATTATGTTTGTCCCCCATGAGATACCGTAAGAAGCCTATTTCACTTCCTCAAAATCTTCAGAGTGAAACTAAGATAACTGGACTGTGACTTATTGGTGTAATCTGTATTTATTAAATTATGCAGACGTTATTATGTCAATACCAAATCACTTCTGGGTAACAGGCCTACGTGGCATTGATTTGACTCAGACAGTTATTCCAGTGTCAAAATTGATTACAAAGTGTAAACAGGATCATTTTGGTCATAAAGTCAGTCTCGTCTAAAATGGAGTTCGGAACATCTGTGCAGTTTTACATCTAACGAAGGTGTTTGGGACAGTATTTCTCAAGTAAAACAAATGTGTGACATGTTTTCTTATGTAAACAAAGTTCGGAGCTGCTGGGCAGGTCTGTCTCACTGTCTATGCTATTGGATAGAGAGAAATCACCGCAGCTGTTCACCACATGTTAGTGGGTAAATGGACATCGTCAAACCAAAAAACCCAAACCTTAATGTTCCTGTTGTGATGCACAGATGTTCCAAACTTTAATGTTTACATACCCTACATTACTCATCTCATATGTATATACTGTTCTCGATACCATCTACTGCATCTTGCCTATGCCGTTCTGTACCATCACTCATTCATATATCTTTATGTACATATTCTTTATCCCTTTACACTTGTGTGTATAAGGTAGTTGTTGTGGAATTGTTAGGTTAGATTACTCGTTGGTTATTACTGCATTGTCGGAACTAGAAGCACAAGCATTTCGCTACATTCGCATTAACATCTGCTAACCATGTGTATGTGACAAATCAAATTTGATTTGATTTGAACTCCATTTTAGATGAGACTGACTTTATGACCAAAATTATCCTGTTTACACTTTGAAGTCAACTTTGACACAGGCCACTTTCAAAGGGATTCATTGCTGTTTCTGTTTCCCAGAAATGATTTGGTATTGACATAACAACGTCTGCATTGGGCGTATCATTTAATAAATACAAATTACACCAAGTGGTTCCAGTCCATTCTGTCAACATTCAAATAGAACAACCTGTTTTTTTTTGTTCTTCTCCTTTCTTCTCTCAAACAGAGTCCTTAAATAAACGGCCTCAATCCTCCTCCTTAGAAGGCAGTGACCTTGAATGCGTCGCCTTCCCTGCCGTCTCCGGTTTCTGGTTTCAACGGAGCATTTCCCACCTGTATCTCCACCTGGTTCCTGTCAGCGAACATCTGACTGATCTCCAGGAAGGTCTTGTTCTTGGTCTCCGGGACGATCAGCCAGATGTAGAACAGTGTCGCCAAGCAGATGAAGCAGAAGATGATGAAACTGTTGGAGCCCAGGCCACTCTGGAGGGCAGAGATAGATATGTAGAAACACAGACAGAAAGAGGAAGACATTCAGGTCACACACAACTTCTGGACATAACAGCGTATATACTCTACGGTACTGTACTGATGATGAAACTATTGGTGCTCGGGTCTCTCTGGAGACGGACATACAGAGGTAGAGACGTAGAGGTAGAGAGATAGGTAGAGGTAGAGACAGAGGTAGAGGTAGAGAGATAGGTAGAGGTAGAGACAGAGGTAGAGGTAGAGCGATAGGTAGAGGTAGAGACAGAGGTAGAGAGATAGGTAGAGGTAAAGAGATAAAGGTAGACAGATAGGTAGATAAAGGTAGAGAGATAGGTAGAGAGGTAGAGAGATAGGTAGGTAGAGGTAGAGAGATAGAGAGATAGGTAGGTAGAGGTAGAGAGGTAGAGAGATAGGTAGGTAGAGGTAGGGGTAGAGATGTGGAGAGATAGGTAGAGGTAGAGAGAGAGGTAGAGACATAGGTAGAGTTAGAGAGATAGGTAGAGGTAGAGAGAGATAAATAGAGGTAGAGAGATAGGTAAAGGTAGATAGAGGGAGAGAGAGATAGGTAGAGGTAGAGACATAGATAGAGGGAGAGAGAGATAGGTAGAGGTAGAGAGAGATTGGTAGAGGTAGAGAGGTAGAGAGACAGGTAGGTGGGTGGGTGGGTGTAAAGAGAGATAGGTAGGTGGGTGGGTGGGTGTAAAGAGAGATAGGTAGGTAGGTAGGTAGGTGTAAAGAGAGATAGGTAAAGGTAGAGACATAGATAGAGGGAGAGAGAGATAGGTAGAGGTAGAGACATAGATAGAGGGAGAGAGAGATAGGTAGAGGTAGAGAGAGATTGGTAGAGGTAGAGGTCGAAGTAGAGATATAGAGGTAGAGGTCAAGAGATAGGTAAGTGGGTGGGTGGGTGTAAAGAGAGATAGGTTCCCGATGATTTCACATCGTCAGGAACATGAGGTTGACTTCCATCGACGGGCTTATCTATTGGGGGAGAGAAGGGCGTGTTTCATAGTTCTCAACCAATGTCTGTTCACTTGAGCGTGGCCACTGAGTGAGCAATGTTTACATGTGAAAACAATTCTCTCGTTTAGAATCAAAAATTACATTTAATCTTTTCACAAATTGTTTCATATTTAAACATTTAAATTTCACAGTAATTCCATGTAAATCTGTCGTTCTATCATCTGATATAATGTCCCAGACAACAACTGATCTGACATCATATTATATCATCCTATCATCAGTAATAATGTCCCAGACACCAACTGACCTGACATCGTATTATGTCATCCTATCATCAGATATAATGTCCCAGACACCAACTGACCTGACATCGTATTATATCATCCTATCATCAGATATAATGTCCCAGACACCAACTGGCCTAACATCATATTATATCATCCTATCATCAGATATAATGTCCCAGACACCAACTGATCTGACATCATATTCTTTAAGTACCAACGGACACTTTCAACTGGTTGGATTACAGAAATATTGTACCTTTCCCCAACCTTTTGATGTTACCATACTCTCTCTATGTTAACGAAGGGCTTTCCAACAGTCCATTTTGTAGAGTGGAGAGAAAAGGGTGAAAGGTATTTATGGGAGGGTCATAAACCTCACCCAACAGGGCAACGTCATGACCACTGACTCTGAGTAAAGCCTGTGTGTCTATGTATGTGGATGACTAAACACTATACACGTCAACTACTACAGAGTGTGAAATCACTGCAACACTTAGCTTAGCTTAGTGATGAGCTTTGAGGGCACTATGGTGTTGAACTCTGAGCTGTTGTTAAGGAATAGCATTCTCACATTGGTGCTCCTTTTGTCCAGGTGTGAAAGGGCATTGTGGACTGCAATAGAGATCGCATCAACTGTGGATCTGTTGGGGCGGTATGCAAATTGGAGTGGGTCTAGGGTTTCTGGGATAATGGTGTTGATGTGAGCCATGACCAGCCTTTCAAAGCTTTTCATGGCTACAAATCAAATCAAAGTTTATTTGTCACGTGCGCTGAATACAACAGGTATACCTTACAGTGAAATGCTTACTTACAGGCTCTAACCAATAGTGCAAAAAATGTATTACAGACGTGAGTGCTACGGGTCGGTAGTAATTAGGCAGGTTATCTTACTGTTCTTGGGCACAGGGACTATGGTGGTCTGCTTGAAACATGTTGGTATTACAGACTCAGACAGGGAGAGGTTGAAAATGTCAGTGAAGATAGCGCATGCTCGGAGTACACGTCCTGGTAATCCATCTGGCCCTGCTGCCTTGTGAATGTTAACCTGTTTAAAGGTCTTACTCACATCGGCTGCAGAGAGCGTGATCACACAGTCGTCCGGAACAGCTGATGCTCTCATGCATGTTTCAGTGTTACTTGCCTCGAAGCGAGCATAGAAGTTATTTAGCTCGTCTGGTAGGCTCGTGTCACTGGGCAGCTCTCAGCTGTGCTTCCCTTTGTAGTCTGTAATAGTTTGCAAGCCCTGCCACATCCAACGAGAATCGGAGCCGGTGTACTATGATTCGATCTTAGTCCTATATTAACGCTTTGCTTGTTTGATGGTTCGCCGGAGGGCATAGCGGGATTTCTTATAAGCTTCCAGGTTAGAGTCCTTGAAAGCGACAGCTCTATCCTTTAGCTCAGCGCGAAAGTTGCCTGTAGTCCATGGCTTCTGGTTGGGGTATGTACGTACGGTCACTGTGGGGACGATGTCATCAATGCACTTATTGATGAAGCCAATGAGTGATGTGGGGTACTCATAGACCGAATCACTGGTGCTTCCTGCTTTAATTTTTAGCTTGTAAGCAGGAATCAGGAGGATAGAATGGTCAGATTTTCCAAATGGAGGGCGAGGGAGAGCTTTGTAAACGTCTCTGTGTGTGGAGTAAAGGTGGTCTAGAGTTTTTTTTCCCCCTCTGGTTGCACATTTAACATGCTGATAGAAATTAGGTAAAACTGATTTAAGTTTCCCTGCATTAAAGTCCCCGGCCACTAGGAACGCCACCTCTGGATGAGCGGTTTCCTGTTTGCTTATGGCGGTATACAGCTCATTGAGTGCGGTCTTAGTGCCAGCATCGGTCTGTGGTGCTATGTAGACAGCTACGAAAAATACAGGCAAAAAATTTCTAGGTAGATAGTGTGGTCTACAGCTTATCATGAGATACTCCACCTCAGGCGAGCAAAACTTTGAGACTTCCTTAGATATCGTTGTAGATAGCTGTTGTTTACAAATATACATAGACCCCACCCCTTGTCTTACCAGAGGCTGCTGTTCTATCCTGCCGATAGAGTGTATAACCCGCCAGCTAGCTGTATGTTATGAATGTCGTCGTTCAGCCACGACTCGGTGAAACATAAGAGGTTGACTCCTGTATGTATTGACACAACACACACGCTATACACACACGCACACCCGGATAGTGTGTATTAATAGAGTAGTGGCCTGAGGGAACACACTTAATGTATTGTGAAATCTGTTGTAAAATGTATTTGAATGTTTAAAAATGGTATTATAATGTATATTACTGCCTTAATTTTTGCTGGACGCCAGGAAGAGACAGCAGCTACTGGGGATCCATAACAAAAAGAAATACATACAAATACAAATGGTCCATAAACACTACCGAGACTCTTATGGATATATATATATATATATACACTGCTCAAAAAAATAAAGGGAACACTTAAACAACACAATGTAACTCCAAGTCAATCACACTTCTGTGAAATCAAACTGTCCACTTAGGAAGCAACACTGATTGACAATAAATTTCACATGCTGTTGTGCAAATGGAATAGACAACAGGTGGAAATTATAGGCAATTAGCAAGACACCCCCAATAAAGGAATGGTTCTGCAGGTGGTGACCACAGACCACTTCTCAGTTCCTATGCTTCCTGGCTGATGTTTTGGTCACTTTTGAATGCTGGCGGTGCTTTCACTCTAGTGGTAGCATGAGACGGAGTCTACAACCCACACAAGTGGCTCAGGTAGTGCAGCTCATCCAGGATGGCACATCAATGCGAGCTGTGGCAAGAAGGTTTTGCTGTGTCTGTCAGCGTAGTGTCCAGAGCATGGAGGCACTACCAGGAGACAGGCCAGTACATCAGGAGACGTGGAGGAGGCCGTAGGAGGGCAACAACCCAGCAGCAGGACCGCTACCTCCACCTTTGTGCAAGGAGGAGCAGGAGGAGCACTGCCAGAGCCCTGCAAAATGACCTCCAGCAGGCCACAAATGTGCATGTGTCTGCTCAAAGGGTCAGAAACAGACTTCATGAGGGTGGTATGAGGGCCCGACATCCACAGGTGGGGGTTGTGCTTACAGCCCAACACCGTGAAGGACGTTTGGCATTTGCCAGAAAACACCAAGATTGGCAAATTCGCCACTGGCGCCCTGTGCTCTTCACAGATGAAAGCAGGTTCACACTGAGCACATGTGACAGAACGTTCTGCTGCCTGCAACATCCTCCAGCATGACCGGTTTGGCGGTGGGTCAGTCATGGTGTGGGGTGGCATTTCTTTGGGGGGCCGCACAGCCCTCCGTGTGCTCGCCAGAGGTAGCCTGACTGCCATTAGGTACCGAGATGAGATCCTCAGACCCCTTGTGAGACCATATGCTGGTGCTGTTGGCCCTGGGTTCCTCCTAATGCAAGACAATGCTAGACCTCATGTGGCTGGAGTGTGTCAGCAGTTCCTGCAAGAGGAAGGCATTGATGCTATGGACTGGCCCGCCCGTTCCCCAGACCTGAATCCAATTGAGCACATCTGGGACATCATGTCTCGCTCCATCCACCAACGCCACGTTGCACCACAGACTGTCCAGGAGTTGGCGGATGCTTTAGTCCAGGTCTGGGAGGAGATCCCTCGGGAGACCATCCGCCACCTCATCAGGAGCATGCCCAGGCGTTGTAGGGAGGTCATACAGGCACGTGGAGGCCACACACACTACTGAGCCTCATTTTGACTTGTTTTAAGGACATGACATCAAAGTTGGATCAGCCTGTAGTGTGGTTTTCCACTTTAATTTTGAGTGTGACTCAAAATCCAGACCTCCACGGGTTGATAAATTTGATTTCCATTGATCATTTTTGTGTGATTTTGTTGTCAGCACATTCAACTATGTAAAGAAAAAAGTATTTAATAAGAATATTTAATTCATTCAGATCTAGGATGTGCTATTTTACAGTGCCTTGCGAAAGTATTCGGCCCCCCATCTCTCTATAACTCTTTTTATCTCTCTATATCTCTCTATATCTCTCTATAACTCTTCATATCTCTCTATATCTTTCTTTATCTCTCTATATCTCTCTATATGTCTTTATATCTCTCTATAACTCTATATCTCTCTATATCTCTCTATAACTCTTTATATCTCTCTTTATCTCTCTATATCTCTCTATATCTCTTTATATCTCTCTATAACTCTATATATCTCTCTATATCTCTATATATATCTCTATATACAGTGCCTTGCGAAAGTATTCGGCCCCCTTGAACTTTGCGACCTTTTGCCACATTTCAGGCTTCAAACATAAAGATATAAAACTGTATTTTTTTGTGAAGAATCAACAACAAGTGGGACACAATCATGAAGTGGAACGACATTTATTGGATATTTCAAACTTTTTTAACAAATCAAAAACTGAAAAATTGGGCGTGCATAATTATTCAGCCCCTTAAGTTAATACTTTGTAGCGCCACCTTTTGCTGCGATTACAGCTGTAAGTCACTTGGGGTATGTCTCTATCAGTTTTGCACATCGAGAGACTGACATTTTTTCCCATTCCTCCTTGCAAAACACCTCGAGCTCAGTGAGGTTGGATGGAGAGCATTTGTGAACAGCAGTTTACAGTTCTTTCCACAGATTCTCGATTGGATTCAGGTCTGGACTTTGACTTGGCCATTCTAACACCTGGATATGTTTATTTTTGAACCATTCCATTGTAGATTTTGCTTTATGTTTTGGATCATTGTCTTGTTGGAAGACAAATCTCCGTCCCAGTCTCAGGTCTTTTGCAGACTCCATCAGGTTTTCTTCCAGAATGGTCCTGTATTTGGCTCCATCCATCTTCCCATCAATTTTAACCATCTTCCCTATCCCTGCTGAAGAAAAGCAGGCCCAAACCATGATGCTGCCACCACCATGTTTGACAGTGGGGATGGTGTGTTCAGGGTGATGAGCTGTGTTGCTTTTACGCCAAACATAACGTTTTGCATTGTTGCCAAAAAGTTCAATTTTGGTTTCATCTGACCAGAGCACCTTCTTCCACATGTTTGGTGTGTCTCCCAGGTGGCTTGTGGCAAACTTTAAACAACACTTTTTATGGATATCTTTAAGAAATGGCTTTCTTCTTGCCACTCTTCCATAAAGGCCAGATTTGTGCAATATACGACTGATTGTTGTCCTATGGACAGAGTCTCCCACCTCAGCTGTAGATCTCTGCAGTTCATCCAGAGTGATCATGGGCCTCTTGGCTGCATCTCTGATCAGTCTTCTCCTTGTATGAGCTGAAAGTTTAGAGGGACGGCCAGGTCTTGGTAGATTTGCAGTGGTCTGATACTCCTTCCATTTCAATATTATCGCTTGCACAGTGCTCCTTGGGATGTTTAAAGCTTGGGAAATATTTTTGTATCCAAATCCGGCTTTAAACTTCTTCACAACAGTATCTCGGACCTGCCTGGTGTGTTCCTTGTTCTTCATGATGCTCTCTGCGCTTTTGACGGACCTCTGAGACTATCACAGTGCAGGTGCATTTATACGGAGACTTGATTACACACAGGTGGATTGTATTTATCATCATTAGTAATTTAGGTCAACATTGGATCATTCAGAGATCCTCACTGAACTTCTGGAGAGAGTTTGCTGCACTGAAAGTAAAGGGGCTGAATAATTTTGCACGCCCAATTTTTCAGTTTTTGATTTGTTAAAAAAGTTTTAAATATCCAATGAATGTCGTTCCACTTCATGATTGTGTCCCACTTGTTGTTGATTCTTCACAAAAAAAAATACAGTTTTATATCTTTATGTTTGAAGCCTGAAATGTGGCAAAAGGTTGCAAAGTTCAAGGGGGCCGAATACTTTCGCAAGGCACTGTATATACAATATATCCAGAATCTCTCTTTGTTGACATCAAAATGGCGTCTTTCCGGCTTAGAGAACTGACTTCCATGAAGGGGAACACCAGTCCCACAGTGAAGTTGGACAGCCAGTGGATAGACCCTGCCACCATGAAGGCTGCTGGTCTGGACGACTGGCGGAACATCTCTGTGGTCACCACGTAGGGAATAGTACCTTGGGACAGAGGTCAGAGGTTAGACATCCACAATGTTGCAATGTTCCGGCTTAACACGTTTGTACGAAACAGAACGTCAGTTTGGCATTGAAGGAAGTACGTCAATGCCTTATCTGCTTCTTCATACCCCAAACACAAAATAGAGATTACGGAGATGATTTTTAATGAGTGTATTTCGGAAGTGACTAGTTTGCATCAACTACCTTCAATAAAACTAATGCAAAGGTTTCGCCCGCAAACTTTGGTTTCCAATCACGATGTTCTGGCATGTCTGCCTCGTGATTTGTAAAGAGGAAACAGACCATAGTCCCTGCTGTTGCCTAGGGTCAGGATTCCGAGACTAGTGACAGGTCTACGTTAGAGACTAGTGACAGGTCTACATTAGAGACTAGTGACAGGTCTATGTTAGAGACTAGTGAGATGTCTTTGTTAGAGACTAGTGACAGGTCTACATTAGAGACTAGTGACAGGTCTATGTTAGAGACTAGTGACAGGTCTACGTTAGAGACTAGTGACAGGTCTACGTTAGATACTAGTGACAGGTCTATGTTAGAGACGAGTGACAGGTCTACATTAGAGACTAGTGACAGGTCTACATTAGAGACTAGTGACCGACTACGTTAGAGACTAGTTACAGGTCTATGTTAGAGACTAGTGACAGGTCTACGTTAGAGACTAGTGAGATGTCTACGTTAGAGACTAGTGAGATGTCTATGTTAAGGACTAGTGACAGGTCTGTTAGAGACTAGTGAGATGTCTATGTTAGAGACTGGTGAGAGGTCTACGTTAAAGACTGGTGAGACGTCTACGTTAGACTAGTGACATGTCTATGTTAGAGACTAGTGAGATGTCTACGGTAGAAACTAGTGAGATGTCTACGTTAGAGACTAGTGACAGGTCTACGTTAGACTAGTGACAGGTCTACATTAGAGACTAGTTAGATGTCTACGTTAGAGACTAGTGACAGGTCTACGTTAGACTAGTGACAGGTCTACATTAGAAACTAGTGAGATGTCTACATTAGAAACTAGTGACAGGTCTACGTTAGAGACTTGTGACATGTCTATGTTAGAGACTAGTGAGATGTCTACATTATAAACTAGTGAGATGTCTTCGTTAGAGACTAGTGAGATGTCTAAGTTAGACTAGTGACAGGTCTACGTTAGAGACTAGTGACAGGTCTATGTTAGAGACTAGTGAGATGTCTACGTTAGAGACTAGTGACATGTCTATGTTAGAGACTAGTGAGATGTCTACATTAGAAACTAGTGAGATGTCTTCGTTAGAGACTAGTGAGATGTCTAAGTTAGACTAGTGACAGGTCTACGTTAGAGACTAGTGACAGGTCTATGTTAGAGACTAGTGAGATGTCTACGTTAGAGACTAGTGACAGGTCTATGTTAGAGAATAGTGACAGGTCTACGTTAGAGACTAGTGACAGGTCTATGTTAGAGACTAGTGAGATGTCTTCGTTAGAGACTAGTGAGATGTCTAAGTTAGACTAGTGACAGGTCTACGTTAGAGACTAGTGACAGGTCTATGTTAGAGACTAGTGAGATGTCTACGTTAGAGACTAGTGACATGTCTATGTTAGAGACTAGTGAGATGTCTACATTAGAAACTAGTGAGATGTCTTCGTTAGAGACTAGTGAGATGTCTAAGTTAGACTAGTGACAGGTCTACGTTAGAGACTAGTGACAGGTCTATGTTAGAGACTAGTGAGATGTCTACGTTAGAGACTAGTGACAGGTCTATGTTAGAGAATAGTGACAGGTCTACGTTAGAGACTAGTGACAGGTCTATGTTAGAGACTAGTGACATGTCTATGTTAGAGACTAGTGACATGTCTATGTTAGAGACTAGTGAGATGTCTACGTTAGAAACTAGTGAGATGTCTTTGTTAGAGACTAGTGAGATGTCTACGTTAGACTAGTGACAGGTCTACGTTAGAGACTAGTGACAGGTCTACATTAGAGACTAGTGACTGGTCTACATTAGAGACTAGTGACAGGTCTACGTTAGAGACTAGTGACAGGGCTATGTTAGAGACTAGTGACAGGTCTACGTTAGAGACTAGTGACAGGTCTATGTTAGAGACTAGTGAGATGTGTTCGTTAGAGACTAGTGAGATGTCTAAGTTAGACTAGTGACAGGTCTACGTTAGAGACTAGTGACAGGTCTACGTTAGAGACTAGTGACATGTCTATGTTAGAGACTAGTGAGATGTCTACATTAGAAACTAGTGAGATGTCTTCGTTAGAGACTAGTGAGATGTCTAAGTTAGACTAGTGACAGGTCTGTTAGAGACTAGTGACAGGTCTATGTTAGAGACTAGTAAGATGTCTACGTTAAAGACTATTGACAGGTCTACATTAGAGACTAGTGACAGGTCTATGTTAGAGACTAGTGACAGGTCTACGTTAGAGACTAGTGACAGGTCTACGTTAGAGACTAGTGACAGGTCTACGTTAGAGACTAGTGACAGATCTATGTTAAAGACTAGTGACAGGTCTACGTTAGAGACTAGGGACAGGTCTACGTTAGAGACTAGTGACAGGTCTACATTAGAGACTAGTGACAGGTCTACATTAGAGACTAGTGACAGGTCTACGTTAGAGACTAGGGACAGGTCTACGTTAGAGACCAGTGACAGGTCTGTTAGAGACTAGTGACAGGTCTACGTTAGAGACTAGTGAGACGTCTACGTAAGACTAGTGAGATGTCTACGTTAGAGACTAGTGACAGGTCTACGTTAGAGACTAGTGAGATGTCTATGTTAAAGACTAGTGACAGGTCTACGTTAGAGACTAGTGACATGTGTATGTTAGAGACTATTGACAGGTCTACATTAGAGACTAGTGAGATGTCTACATTAGAGACTAGTGACATGTCTATGTTAGAGACTAGTGACAGGTCTACGTTAGAGACTATTGACAGGTCTTGATTAGAGACTAGTGAGATGTCTACGTTATAGACTAGTGACAGGTCTACGTTAGAGACTAGTGACATGTCTACGTTAGAGACTAGTGACAGGTCTATGTTAAAGACTAGTGACAGGTCTACGTTAGAGACTAGTGACAGGTCTACATTAGAGACTTGTGAGATGTCTACGTTAGAGACTAGTGACAGGTCTACGTTAGAGACTAGCGACAGGTCTACATTAGAGACTAGTGAGATGTCTACGTTAGAGACTAGTGACAGGTCTACGTTAGACTAGGGACAGGTCTACATTAGAGACTAGTGAGATGTCTTCGTTAGAGACTAGTGATATGTCTATGTTAGAGACTAGTGAGATGTCTACGTTAGAAACTAGTGAGATGTCTTCGTTAGAGACTAGTGAGATGTCTATGTTAGACTAGTGACAGGTCTACGTTAGAGACTAGTGACAGGTCTATGTTAGAGACTAGTGACAGGTCTACATTAGAGACTAGTGACAGGTCTACGTTAGAGACTAGTGACAGGTCTATGTTTGAGACTAATGACATGTCTACGTTAGAGACTAGTGACAGGTCTACATTAGAGACTAGTGACAGGTCTACGTTAGAGACTAGTGACAGGTCTACATTAGAGACTAGTGACAGGTCTACGTTAGACTAGTGACAGGTCTACGTTAGAGACTAGTGACAGGTCTACATTAGAGACTAGTGACAGGTCTACGTTAGAGACTAGTGACAGGTCTATGTTTGAGAATAGTGACAGGTCTACGTTAGAGACTAGTGACAAGTCTACATTAGAGACTAGTGACAGGTCTACGTTACAGACTAGTGACAGGTCTACATTAGAGACTAGTGACAGGTCTATGTTAGAGACTAGTGACAGGTCTACATTAGAGACTAGTGACAGGTCTACGTTAGACTAGTGACAGGTCTACGTTAGAGACTAGTGACAGGTCTACATTAGAGACTAGTGACAGGTCTACGTTAGACTAGTGACAGGTCTACGTTAGAGACTAGTGACAGGTCTACGTTAGAGACTAGTGACAGGTCTACATTAGAGACTAGTGACAGGTCTACGTTAGACTAGTGACAGGTCTACGTTAGAGACTATTGACAGGTCTATGTTAGAGCAACAT
The DNA here is from genome assembly GCF_045791955.1 of Oncorhynchus clarkii lewisi. Lineage (NCBI taxonomy): Eukaryota > Metazoa > Chordata > Actinopteri > Salmoniformes > Salmonidae > Oncorhynchus > Oncorhynchus clarkii. The sequence continues at coordinate 74,609,629 of NC_092155.1, forward strand.
CATCTCTGTACTCACTGAGAATAGGATTTATGGGAAGAGACATGTAGTCTATGACTAATTGACTAATTAATTGACTAATGCTACCGTATAGATGGTATGTATTCTATATGCACCAGAACCTGACATTATGTCATGTTCTGGTCATGTTGTTACGTCATGTTCTGGTCATCATGTCTTTGACACATTATTATACTGCATATCGCATGTTTAAAAGGCAATTGAATATTCAAACCATTACAGTGTGTCTGACCACACATGAGGTCGACTTACTGGGTCCGACCGCGTGTCCAACAACATAGACGATGACACAGGCGATGCTGACGTAGGGCATCCACTCCGTACTCTCCTGTGTGTCAACAAAACTGGGGCTGTTATCATAAACCCGCTGTATTTACAGCTGTTCACTTCCTCGTTCTCTCTATATCTCTCTATATCTCTATAACTCTCTATATAACTCTCTATATCTCTATAACTCTCTATATCTCTCTATATCTCTATAACTCTCTATATAACTCTCTATATCTCTATAACTCTCTATATCTCTCTATGTCTCTATAACTCTCTATATCTCTCTATAACTCTATATCTCTCTATATCTCTCTATATCTCTTTATATCTCTCTATAACTCTATGTCTCTCTATATCTCTCTATAACTCTATGTCTCTCTATATCTCTCTATATCTCTTTATATCTCTCTATAACTCTATGTCTCTCTATATCTCTCTATAACTCTATGTCTCTCTATAACTCTATATCTCTCTATATCTCTATATAACTCTCTATATCTCTCTATATCTCCCTATAACTCTATATCTCTCTACATCTCTCTATATCTCTCTATATCTCTCTATATCTCTCTATATCTTTCTACATCTCTCTATATCTCTCTATATGTCTCTATACCTCTCTATAACTCTATATCTCTCTATATCTCTATATCTCTCTATATACAGTGCCTTGCAAAAGTATTCGGCCCCCTTGAACTTTGCGACCTTTTGCCACATTTCAGGCTTCAAACATAAAGATATAAAACTGTATTTTTTGGGAAGAATCAACAACAAGTGGGACACAATCATGAAGTGTATGTCTCTATCAGTTTTGCACATCGAGAGACTGACATTTTTTCCCATTCCTCCTTGCAAAACAGCTCGAGCTCAGTGAGGTTGGATGGAGAGCATTTGTGAACAGCAGTTTTCAGTTCTTTCCACAGATTCTCGATTGGATTCAGGTCTGGACTTTGACTTGGCCATTCTAACACCTGGATATGTTTATTTTTGAAGCATTCCATTGTAGATTTTGCTTTATGTTTTGGATCATTGTCTTGTTGGAAGACAAATCTCCGTCCCAGTCTCAGGTCTTTTGCAGACTCCATCAGGTTTTCTTCCAGAATGGTCCTGTATTTGGCTCCATCCATCTTCCCATCAATTTTAACCATCTTCCCTATCCCTGCTGAAGAAAAGCAGGCCCAAACCATGATGCTGCCACCACCATGTTTGACAGTGGGGATGGTGTGTTCAGCTGTGTTGCTTTTACGCCAAACATAACGTTTTGCATTGTTGCCAAAAAGTTCAATTTTGGTTTCATCTGACCAGAGCACCTTCTTCCACATGTTTGGTGTGTCTCCCAGGTGGCTTGTGGCAAACTTTAAACAACACTTTTTATGGATATCTTTAAGAAATGGCTTTCTTCTTGCCACTCTTCCATAAAGGCCAGATTTGTGCAATATACGACTGATTGTTGTCCTATGGACAGAGTCTCCCACCTCAGCTGTAGATCTCTGCAGTTCATCCAGAGTGATCATGGGCCTCTTGGCTGCATCTCTGATCAGTCTTCTCCTTGTATGAGCTGAAAGTTTAGAGGGACGGCCAGGTCTTGGTAGATTTGCAGTGGTCTGATACTCCTTCCATTTCAATATTATCGCTTGCACAGTGCTCCTTGGGATGTTTAAAGCTTGGGAAATCTTTTTGTATCCAAATCCGGCTTTAAACTTCTTCACAACAGTATCTCGGACCTGCCTGGTGTATTCCTTGTTCTTCATGATGCTCTCTGCGCTTTTGACGGACCTCTGAGACTATCACAGTGCAGGTGCATTTATACGGAGACTTGATTACACACAGGTGGATTGTATTTATCATCATTAGTAATTTAGGTCAACATTGGATCATTCAGAGATCCTCACTGAACTTCTGGAGAGAGTTTGCTGCACTGAAAGTAAAGGGGCTGAATAATTTTGCACGCCCAATTTTTCAGTTTTTGATTTGTTAAAAAAGTTTGAAAATCCAATAAATGTCGTTCCACTTCATGATGGTGTCCCACTTGTTGTTGATTCTTCACAAAAAAATACAGTTTTATATCTTTATGTTTGAAGCCTGAAATGTGGCAAAAAGTCGCAAAGTTCAAGGGGGCCGAATACTTTCGCAAGGCACTGTATCTCTCTATATCTCTCTATGTCTCTCTATAACTCTCTATATCTCTCTATATCTCTCTATAACTCTCTATATCTCTCTATCTCTCTCTATCTCTCTATATCTCTATATAACTCTCTATATCTGTCTATATCTCTCTATATCTCTCTATATCTCTCTATATCTCTCTATAACTCTCTATATCTCTCTATAACTCTCTATCTCTCTCTATCTCTCTCTATCTCTCTATATCTCTCTATATCTCTCTATAACTCTCTATATCTCTCTATATCTCTATAACTCTCTATATAACTCTCTATATCTCTATAACTCTCTATATAACTCTCTATATCTCTCTATATCTCTCTATAACTCTATATCTCTCTATATCTCTCTTTATCTCTCTATATCTCTATATAACTCTCTATATCTCTCTATATCTCTCTATATCTCTCTATAACTCTATATCTCTCTATATCTCTCTATATCTCTCTATAACTCTTTATATCTCTCTATATCTCTCTTTATCTCTATATCTCTCTATATGTCTTTATATCTCTCTATAACTCTATATATCTCTCTATATCTCTCTATATCTCTCTATATATCTCTATCTCTCTATAACTCTCTATATCTCTCTATATCTCTCTATAACTCTATATCTCTCTATATCTCTCTATATCTCTCTATAACTCTTTATATCTCTCTATATCTCTCTTTATCTCTATATCTCTCTATATGTCTTTATATCTCTCTATAACTCTATATCTCTCTATATCTTTCTATATCTGTCTATCTCTCTATATCTCTCTATATCTCTCTATATCTGTCTATCTCTCTATATCTCTCTATATCTTTCTACATCTCTCTATATCTCTCTATAACTCTTTATATCTCTCTATATCTCTCTATATCTCTATATCTCTCTATATACAGTGCCTTGCGAAAGTATTCGGCCCCCTTGAACTTTGCGACCTTTTGCCACATTTCAGGCTTCAAACATAAAGATATAAAACTGTATTTTTTGGGAAGAATCAACAACAAGTGGGACACAATCATGAAGTGGAACGACATTTATTGGATATTTCAAACTTTTTTAACAAATCAAAAACTGATAAATTGGGCGTGCAAAATTATTCAGCCCCCTTAAGTTAATACTTTGTAGCGCCACCTTTTGCTGCGATTACAGCTGTAAGTCGCTTGGGGTATGTCTCTATCAGTTTTGCACATCGAGAGACTGACATTTTTTCCCATTCCTCCTTGCAAAACAGCTCGAGCTCAGTGAGGTTGGATGGAGAGCATTTGTGAACAGCAGTTTTCAGTTCTTTCCACAGATTCTCGATTGGATTCAGGTCTGGACTTTGACTTGGCCATTCTAACACCTGGATATGTTTATTTTTTAACCATTCCATTGTAGATTTTGCTTTATGTTTTGGATCATTGTCTTGTTGGAAGACAAATCTCCGTCCCAGTCTCAGGTCTTTTGCAGACTCCATCAGGTTTTCTTCCAGAATGGTCCTGTATTTGGCTCCATCCATCTTCCCATCAATTTTAACCATCTTCCCTATCCCTGCTGAAGAAAAGCAGGCCCAAACCATGATGCTGCCACCACCATGTTTGACAGTGGGGATGGTGTGTTCAGCTGTGTTGCTTTTACGCCAAACATAACGTTTTGCATTGTTGCCAAAAAGTTCAATTTTGGTTTCATCTGACCAGAGCACCTTCTTCCACATGTTTGGTGTGTCTCCCAGGTGGCTTGTGGCAAACTTTAAACAACACTTTTTATGGATATCTTTAAGAAATGGCTTTCTTCTTGCCACTCTTCCATAAAGGCCAGATTTGTGCAATATACGACTGATTGTTGTCCTATGGACAGAGTCTCCCACCTCAGCTGTAGATCTCTGCAGTTCATCCAGAGTGATCATGGGCCTCCTGGCTGCATCTCTGATCAGTCTTCTCCTTGTATGAGCTGAAAGTTTAGAGGGACGGCCAGGTCTTGGTAGATTTGCAGTGGTCTGATACTCCTTCCATTTCAATATTATCGCTTGCACAGTGCTCCTTGGGATGTTTAAAGCTTGGGAAATCTTTTTGTATCCAAATCCGGCTTTAAACTTCTTCACAACAGTATCTCGGACCTGCCTGGTGTATTCCTTGTTCTTCATGATGCTCTCTGCGCTTTTGACGGACCTCTGAGACTATCACAGTGCAGGTGCATTTATACGGAGACTTGATTACACACAGGTGGATTGTATTTATCATCATTAGTAATTTAGGTCAACATTGGATCATTCAGAGATCCTCACTGAACTTCTGGAGAGAGTTTGCTGCACTGAAAGTAAAGGGGCTGAATAATTTTGCACGCCCAATTTTTCAGTTTTTGATTTGTTAAAAAAGTTTGAAAATCCAATAAATGTCGTTCCACTTCATGATGGTGTCCCACTTGTTGTTGATTCTTCACAAAAAAATACAGTTTTATATCTTTATGTTTGAAGCCTGAAATGTGGCAAAAAGTCGCAAAGTTCAAGGGGGCCGAATACTTTCGCAAGGCACTGTATCTCTCTATATCTCTCTATATCTCTCTATATCTCTCTATATCTCTCTATATCTCTCTATATCTCTCTATAACTCTCTATCTCTCTCTATCTCTCTCTATCTCTCTATATCTCTCTATATCTCTCTATAACTCTCTATATCTCTCTATATCTCTATAACTCTCTATATAACTCTCTATATCTCTATAACTCTCTATATAACTCTCTATATCTCTCTATATCTCTCTATAACTCTATATCTCTCTATATCTCTCTTTATCTCTCTATATCTCTATATAACTCTCTATATCTCTCTATATCTCTCTATATCTCTCTATAACTCTATATCTCTCTATATCTCTCTATATCTCTCTATAACTCTTTATATCTCTCTATATCTCTCTTTATCTCTATATCTCTCTATATGTCTTTATATCTCTCTATAACTCTATATATCTCTCTATATCTCTCTATATCTCTCTATCTCTCTATAACTCTCTATATCTCTCTATATCTCTCTATAACTCTATATCTCTCTATATCTCTCTATATCTCTCTATAACTCTTTATATCTCTCTATATCTCTCTTTATCTCTATATCTCTCTATATGTCTTTATATCTCTCTATAACTCTATATCTCTCTATATCTTTCTATATCTCTCTATATCTGTCTATCTCTCTATATCTCTCTATATCTCTCTATATCTGTCTATCTCTCTATATCTCTCTATATCTTTCTACATCTCTCTATATCTCTCTATAACTCTTTATATCTCTCTATATCTCTCTATATCTCTATATCTCTCTATATACAGTGCCTTGCGAAAGTATTCGGCCCCCTTGAACTTTGCGACCTTTTGCCACATTTCAGGCTTCAAACATAAAGATATAAAACTGTATTTTTTGGGAAGAATCAACAACAAGTGGGACACAATCATGAAGTGGAACGACATTTATTGGATATTTCAAACTTTTTTAACAAATCAAAAACTGATAAATTGGGCGTGCAAAATTATTCAGCCCCCTTAAGTTAATACTTTGTAGCGCCACCTTTTGCTGCGATTACAGCTGTAAGTCGCTTGGGGTATGTCTCTATCAGTTTTGCACATCGAGAGACTGACATTTTTTCCCATTCCTCCTTGCAAAACAGCTCGAGCTCAGTGAGGTTGGATGGAGAGCATTTGTGAACAGCAGTTTTCAGTTCTTTCCACAGATTCTCGATTGGATTCAGGTCTGGACTTTGACTTGGCCATTCTAACACCTGGATATGTTTATTTTTGAACCATTCCATTGTAGATTTTGCTTTATGTTTTGGATCATTGTCTTGTTGGAAGACAAATCTCCGTCCCAGTCTCAGGTCTTTTGCAGACTCCATCAGGTTTTCTTCCAGAATGGTCCTGTATTTGGCTCCATCCATCTTCCCATCAATTTTAACCATCTTCCCTATCCCTGCTGAAGAAAAGCAGGCCCAAACCATGATGCTGCCACCACCATGTTTGACAGTGGGGATGGTGTGTTCAGCTGTGTTGCTTTTACGCCAAACATAACGTTTTGCATTGTTGCCAAAAAGTTCAATTTTGGTTTCATCTGACCAGAGCACCTTCTTCCACATGTTTGGTGTGTCTCCCAGGTGGCTTGTGGCAAACTTTAAACAACACTTTTTATGGATATCTTTAAGAAATGGCTTTCTTCTTGCCACTCTTCCATAAAGGCCAGATTTGTGCAATATACGACTGATTGTTGTCCTATGGACAGAGTCTCCCACCTCAGCTGTAGATCTCTGCAGTTCATCCAGAGTGATCATGGGCCTCTTGGCTGCATCTCTGATCAGTCTTCTCCTTGTATGAGCTGAAAGTTTAGAGGGACGGCCAGGTCTTGGTAGATTTGCAGTGGTCTGATACTCCTTCCATTTCAATATTATCGCTTGCACAGTGCTCCTTGGGATGTTTAAAGCTTGGGAAATCTTTTTGTATCCAAATCCGGCTTTAAACTTCTTCACAACAGTATCTCGGACCTGCCTGGTGTATTCCTTGTTCTTCATGATGCTCTCTGCGCTTTTGACGGACCTCTGAGACTATCACAGTGCAGGTGCATTTATACGGAGACTTGATTACACACAGGTGGATTGTATTTATCATTAGTCATTTAGGTCAACATTGGATCATTCAGAGATCCTCACTGAACTTCTGGAGAGAGTTTGCTGCACTGAAAGTAAAGGGGCTGAATAATTTTGCACGCCCAATTTTTCAGTTTTTGATTTGTTAAAAAAGTTTGAAATATCCAATAAATGTCGTTCCACTTCATGATTGTGTCCCACTTGTTGTTGATTCTTCACAAAAAAATACAGTTTTATATCTTTATGTTTGAAGCCTGAAATGTGGCAAAAAGTCGCAAAGTTCAAAGGGGCCGAATACTTTCGCAAGGCACTGTATCTCTCTATATCTCTCTATATCTCTCTATAACTCTCTATATCTCTCTATATCTCTCTATAACTCTCTATATCTCTCTATCTCTCTCTATCTCTCTATATCTCTATATAACTCTCTATATCTGTCTATATCTCTCTATATCTCTCTATATCTCTCTATAACTCTCTATATCTCTCTATATCTCTCTATATCTCTCTCTATATCTCTCTATAACTCTCTATATCTCTATATCTCTCTATATCTCTATATAACTCTATATATCTCTCTGTATCTCTCTCTAAATCCCATCCCCAGTAGACCCCCTCCACCACTGCTCCCAGGGTTGAAGTCTTAGGCCCTCAGCTTAGTCTGGTCCTGTGCCAACTGGTGGATACCTGATTTATGGGACTATAATTCTGCAACCTTTGTATCACGTTACCAGTATCAACTGCAGGTGCAATAAAGCATTCACACTAAAGGGGATGTTGAGTTGGAGTTTTAGCTTGTTGTGTTTGGCTGGTGTTATGGGAGTTGTCATTTCAGCTTGTAGCGTTTGGCTGGTGTTCTGGGAGTTGGAGTTTTAGCTTGTGGTGTTTGGCTGTTGTTGTGTTTGGCTAGTGTTATGGGAGTTAAAGTTTTAGCTTATCGTGTTTGGCTGGTGTTATGGGAGTTGTCATTTCAGCTTGTAGCGTTTGGCTGGTGTTCTGGGAGTTGGAGTTTTAGCTTGTGGTGTTTGGCTGTTGTTGTGTTTGGCTAGTGTTATGGGAGTTAAAGTTTTAGCTTATCGTGTTTGGCTGGTGTTATGGGAGTTGACGTTCTAGATTGTAGTGTTTGTCTGGTGTTATGGGAGTTGTTCAAGCTTGTAGCGTTTGGCTGGTGTAGTGTTTGGCTGGTGTTATGGGATTTGTAGTTTTAGCTTGTAGTGTTTTGCTGGTGTAGTGTTTGGCTGGTGTTATGGGAGTTGTAGTTATAGCTTGTCGTGTTTGGCTGGTGTTATGCGAGTTGGAGTTATAGCTTGTAGTGTTTGGCTGGTGTTATGGGAGTTGGAGTTTTAGCTTGTAGTGTTTGGCTGGTGTTATGGGAGTTGGAGTTATAGCTTGTAGTGTTTGGCTGGTGTTATGGGAGTTGTAGTTTTAGCTTGTAGTGTTTGGCTGGTGTTATGGGAGTTGTAGTTTTAGCTTGTAGTGTTTGGAAGTGTTATGGGAGTTGTAGTTTTAGCTTGTAGTGTTTGGCGGGTGATATGGGAGTTGCAGTTATTGTAGTATGTCTCTAACAACAACAGATTTACTATATATGCCTAGTGCAATACTATTGATCATAGTGTGCACTACTTTGGACCAGACCCGATGGCTTTGGTCCAAAGTAGGGCACTATGAAGGGAAAGGGGTGTGATTTGGGTGCAGTGTGGCTTACCTGGAAAGTGAGGGCCACAGTGAGGAGAGCACAGGACACACAGCAGATCCCAAACCCAATGAGGAGGAGCAGCCTCCTGCCTGCGGCCTCCACAATGAACACCTGTTGAACCACAGTCACAAACATGAAGGAAAGGTCGAAGGTGACTCCTGAAAACTGGAAGCATTTACTTGTGAATCTATGGCTGCATTACACAGGCAGCCCAATTCTGATCTTTTCCCACGAATTAGTCTTTTGGCCAATCAGATCAGCTCTTTTGTCAATATTTGGGCAAAAGATCCGAATTGGGCTGCCTGTGTAAACCCAGCTTTATGTTTCTACAGTATGTTAAAATGTGTGTTCAATTGAAGTGAGCCCTTCAGTACAGTGTTGGAGACTGGAGAGAGGGTATTTCGTACCGCGGTGATGGTCATGAAGACGTTGACAGCCCCAGTTCCAACTGTGACGTACTGAATGTCACTCTCCGGGACTCCCGCCGAGCTGTAGATACTGTCAGCATAGTAGTATATCTGAGGAGAGGAGAGACAGGGTTCTAGCTTCAGATAATTTAATGGCAAAATTAGGGTTCTGGGAACTTTACAGAGATTCCCAGGTTTTCTAAAAATCCCGGTTGAAGGATTCTGGATTCCTGGCTTATTCCCTCCCAATTCAGGGAATCTTCTATCCAGGATTTATGGAAAACCTGTGACGTTTGGGAAAGTAGCTGGAATTTTGCAACTCTAGCCCAAAATAATGATTTCTCCCACTAGAGGGTCATCAGATCCATATAATATTCAACAATAGTGGATCTGTAACGCAGATGTTTCAGGGGACCAAGCTTGTGTGAGGAATAAACTTGTCCCCAGGAACTGAAGACTTGCGTTAGCTCCCTTGCATTAGCTCAGCGGGATAACACTGTCTTGTGGTACTCAGGAAACCTGGGTTTGAATCCCGGATGGTTACACACATAGAGATAGTATAGAGAATGCATCGTTGTATCTGTCCCATTAGGGCGTCTGTGAGAGCGCGGGTAACGCCATTGAGGCCATCTCCATTTTGAAGTAGTCCATTTTCTACTTCTGAGTTGGTAAACAAACTGAAAGGGTGCATACAGTCATCTGGAGGGTGTTTGAACAGGTATGAAGCCAAGGCTGGTGATTTACTGCCACCTGCAGTTATAAAGTGTTTTCTCACAAGTATAAATAATTCGCTGATCCCTCCTCATGTCCTGGATGGAATTATGTGATCCTTAAACCATAGGCTGTCCCACCCAATTGACTACTTCAAAATGGTGAAAGTCCTGAATGGCTCTGCCCGTGCTAAAACAGGCTTTTGGCCACTAGAGTTCTCTGTACATCTCTATGGTTACACCTTACCTCATTGATCCCCAGACAGCTGCTCATGTTCGTACACATTTGACTGTGTTAGCCCGCTGATCTAAAACCATTTAGCTCAGGTCTTCTGGTCTCATACGCATGTTTTACCGCGTTGATCCCAGACAGCTGTTGACCCATGTTCATGGCTACGATGGAGATGAGCTGCCAGCGCAGGGAGCGGAGGGACAGGAGGTTGAGGACGGACAGGCGGCCCTCGGCTTGTTCTGATTGGTGCTCCAGTCTCATCTCATCCATCTCTCTGTCCACATCCTCCCAGCCTCGTAGACGCTGCAGCGCTGAGGGAAAGGAACGCACAACCTCCTCATCAATCAGTCAGTCAATCAACCAACCAAGCATTATGTATCTATCTATCCCCCCCTTTCACCTAGTCAACTTGGGGATTCCAATCAGCGACATTTTGGTAAATGGCCCAACGCTACCTGCCGCTTCTATCTATCTGTCTGTCTGTCTGTCTGTCTGTCTGTCTGTCTGTCTGTCTCTATCTTTCTCTCTCTCGCCACCTCTCTCTCTCTACCTCTATCTCTACCTCTCTCTCTCTCTCTTTCTCGCTACCTCTATCTCTACCTCTCTCTCTCTCTCTCTCTCTACCTCTCTCTCTCTCTCTCTCTTTCTACCTCTCTTTCTCTCTCTATCTCTCTGTGAAAATTGGCAGAGGTCGTGAAATGAACTGTCAGGTGTGTTACCTCTCCGGGCGGTCTTGTCGTCTCCTCTCTGGATCAGCATGTACCTGGGGCTCTCTGGGAAGAACGGTAGTAGCAACAGCTCTACCAGGGCAGGGATACCTGTTAGACCCAGCATGAGAGGCCAGCCTGGGGAGAGGACAGGACACACACACCTTACTGAGCCACAGACAATCCAGCTACAGGTCAACCTCTAACCTCTAGGCCAGCGGTTCCCAAACTCTGGGTTGGTTGGGCGGTGTTGGGTAGGCCCGTGTGACATTAAAAACGTGACTTTTCAATTAGTCGCGGTCCCCCAGAAATCCCCTGATATCAATGTGGCGTTGTGTACCAGAAGATTTTGTGGAACCTCTGCTCGAGGCTGCCCTACCTGTGTTGTTTCCCAGAATGCTCCTGATACCTAACACCTGTGCACTGAGGATCCCGATGGTGATGAAGAGCTGAGGCACGACGCCGATCGCTCCTCTCAGGTTCTTAGGAGAGAGTTCACCCAGGTACATAGGCACCACGTTGGACGAAAGACCTAGAGGAGGGGTGACGACAGAGAATGCATCAGGCTACAGTCTGCACTTCAATTAGCATCTGATTGCATCTGATCAATAAATAAGGTAATGTTTTTATTTAACCTTTATTTAACTAGGAAAGTCAGTTAAGAACAAATTCTTATTTTACAATGACAGCCTGCCCCCAGCCAAACCCTCCCCTAACCCAGACAATTGTGCACCACCCTACGGGACTCCCAATCACTGCCAGTTGTGATACAGCCCGAGATCGAACCAGGGTCTGGAGTGACGCATCTAGCACTGAGATGTAGTGCCTTAGACAGCTGTGCCACTCGAGAGCCTCGTGAGACTGCCGTTATTAATCAAATTTCATCAGAAACTGACAGAGTTCATATACATATAGCTACGAATTCGAAGTATGTGTTGTTCTTGAATAAAAGTTGGAAAGATAAGAAAATATTAAATGAGATAAGATATACAAACTTTTCTGTCCATTAAACGTGATCAAAATTAGTGTGATAGAGTTTTTTTTTTTTTGCTGACCTGCGCAGATCCCCACTATAATCCTAGCCACGATGATGATCTCATATGACTTAGCGATCTCGCTCACTCCCATCATCACAGCAGGAACAATGGAGAAGATGTTATTGAAGAGGAGGGTGCCTTTCCTGTCAGACACATTTTTCATTAGAGATAAACAAAAATAGTATTTCATGATGATCAAAGTATGTTTTCTGAACATTTCAATAGATAATTTACAAGCCTATTCCAGTTGTATTTTAAGTTTTATAAACGGATAACTTATTATTTGGATGTATAGACAGTTAATGCATCTTTAATAACCGGGTCATTACCTTCCTAGTTTGTTGACGAGCGGGGCCACCATCAGTGAGCCAAACAACCCTCCCAGGGGGAACATGGAGACAGACAGAGACCACAGCAAGGTGAGGAAGCTGTCCTCCATAGGTCCACCGTAACGCTCCACGTAGGTAGTGTTGTAGAACTGTTGTATGAACTGGACAAAGACACATTTTATTGTATTTAACTTGTATTTTATACAGGAAGTTCCCATTAAGGTCAAAATACCTCTTTTTTTTTTTTACAAAAAAATCGATTACGTGTCAACACAACAATTCAATTCATTTTAGCCCAAATACAATAGGTAGAAATGTGAAGTTTCAGTGCAGTTTATTAAGGGAAATAGATTGTATTGAAATGAATGTATTATTTCATTTTTTTAAATGTTTATACTTCAGATAAATTCAGTGTGGTATAAATTACCAGCGATGGAGAGTTGATCACAGCCACGTTGTATCCATACTGGAAGGATGATCCAAAGGCAGATATGAGGGTAGCCAACATCAGGACAACAGTCAGCTTCTGTCACGTCAAAAGGAGAACATAGTGTAGTGTCACGCCCTGATCTGTTTCACCTGTCTTTGTGCTTGTCTCCACCCCCCCTTCCAGGTGTCACCCATCTTCCTCATTATCCCCTGGGTATTTATACCTGTGTTTTCTGTCTGTCTGTGCCACTTCGTTTTGTTCGTTCAAACCTACCAGCGGTTTCCCTTGCTGCTCACGGTTTTGACCTTTCCTGACCTGACCCTGAGCGTGCCGTTCTGTACCTTTACCCCACTACTCTGGATCACCGACCTCTGCCTGACCTGCCCCTGAGCCTGCCTGCCCTGAGCCTGCCTGCCCTGAGCCTGCCTGTCCTGAGCCTGCCTGCCATTCTGTACCTTTACCCCACTACTCTGGATCACTGACCTCTGCCTGACCTGCCCCTGAGCCTGCCTGCCCCTGAGCCTGCCTGCCCTGAGCCTGCCTGCCCTGAGCCTGCCTGCCCTGAGCCTGCCTGTCCTGAGCCTGCCTGCCGTTCTGTACCTTTACCCCACTACTCTGAATTATTGCCCCCTGCCTGCCCTGACCCTGAGCCTGCCTGTCGTCCTGTACCTTCGACCCCAATACTCTGAATTATTGCCCCCTGCCTGCCCTGACCCTGAGCCTGCCTGTCGTCCTGTACCTTCGCCCCCCACTACTCTGAATTATTGCCCCCTTCCTGCCTTTGACCTGTCATTTGCCTGCCCCTGTTTAAAGAAAACGCTTTTGTTTCTTCAACACTGTCTGCACCTAGGTCATACCTTAATAAAACATGATACTGTAGGAATTTATCACAACAATCTGCAAATAACCACACATTTTCGACCTTATTGCTAACACTTTTCATGCAGTAGTTATGTTTCCTATGTAGTAACATACTATCCATGTGCTAAGTATAATACAAATAAAAATATTGTTTTTTTAAAAACTATTAAAAAATCAAAGTATGCAGCGTAACATAATGTTGGGATGTTTATCAACAATGTAAAGTCATTTTCTCACCCCTCTCCTCTCTTCCAAAGGTTTCCCCAAATGATTTTCTTCTTCCATGGCTCTGGACTTGAGGTTTCTATTGTCCCCTCTCTCAGCCACAGAGAGCAGACCAGTGCGGCTCTGACGGCTCCACAGATATCAGACCAGCGCTGCCCTGACGGCTCCACAGATGTACTTTGGACGTTGGATCAGAGGATCAGACGGTAGATTAGAGTTTACTACCCCCTCGTGTTAATACTTCAAACGCAGTGTTTTGTTGCCTTTATGGCATGTTAAGGTGTCTCCAGAAAGGGTTCACACCTCTTCTTCACTTTGTTTCACATGACGTTGCTGTTACAGCCTGAATGTTACATGGATTCAATTGAGATGTGTTGTGTTGTACTGGCCTACACACAACACCCTATAACGTCAAAGTGGAATGAAGTTTACAAATTAATTACAAAATGAAAAGCTGAAATGTTTTGAGTCAAGTATTAAATCCATTTTGTTATTGGCAAACCTGAATAAGTTCAGGAGTTAAAATGTAACAACATTGTAGTTGCCGGCAGGTTTGGCCGGGCAGGGATGTCCTTGTCCCATCGCGCACTAGTGACTCCTGTGGCGGGCCGGGCGCAGTGCACGCTGACACGGATGGACTTGGTATTTTATCAAATAGGGATATCTTCTCTAGACCATATTAGGGCAAGAACAGCTAAAATAAGCAAAGAGAAACGACTGTCCATCATTACTTAAAGACATGAAGGTCAGTCAATACGGAACATTTCAAGAACTTTGGAAGTTTCTTCAAGTGCATACGCTTGGCTTTCTCTCAACCAGCTTCATGAGGTAGTGACCTGGAATGCATTTTAATTAACAAGTGTGCCTAGTTAAAAGTTATTTTTTTGGAATTTCTTTCCTTCTTAATGCGTTTGAGCCAATCAGTTGTTGTGACAAGGTACCTTTATATGTGACAAATCAAATTTAATTTGGATTTGACTTGAAATTCACCTTTCTGCAGAACAATAACCTAAAACACAAGGCCAAATATACACTGGAGTTGCTTACCAGTGGCCTATTTACAGTTTTGACTTGAAAATCGGCTTGAAAATCTGTGGCAAGACTTGAAAATGGCTGTCTAGCAATGATTCGCAGTCAATTTATAATCCAGGTGTGGAAAGCTCTTAGAGACTTACCCAGAAACACCTCACAGCTGTAAACACTGTCATAGGTGATTCTAACATGTATTGTGTGAATACTTATGTAAATGAGATATTTCAAAAATTTCATTTTCAATACATTTGAGAACATTTCTAAAAACACGTTATCACTTTGCCATAATGGGGTATTGTGTGTAAACGAGTGAGAAGAATAAATATTGAATTAATTTTGAATTCAGGCTGTAACACAACAAAATGTGAAATAAGTCAAGCAGCCCGGCAGCCAAGGAATACTGAAGACACTGTATGTACCATGGTGCATTGTTGTGGTACTATGTTGCACACTGGATGTATCATGGTGCATTGTTGTGGTACTATGTTGCACACTGGATGTACCACGGTGCATTGTTGTGGTACTATGTTGCACACTGAATGTACCACGGTGCATTGTTGTGGTACTATGTTATGTTGCACACTGAATGTACCACGGTGCATTGTTGTGGTACTATGTTGCACACTGGATGTATCATGGTGCATTGTTGTGGTACTATGTTGCACACTGAATGTACCACGGTGCATTGTTGTGGTACTATGTTGCACACTGAATGTACCACGGTGCATTGTTGTGGTACTATGTTGCACACTGTATGGTGTTGAGCTTTGATAATGCGAGATAATAAAATAAACTAATCTGAATTTATTGGCTGAAAAATAGTTTGTGTGTGGTTGTGTCACGCGGGACGAGGTGTGTGTGCAGGAATCGGACGCAGAGAGAGAGAGTAACGGAGTAAAGTGCTTTACTATTGCACACCAAACTGAAATATTACATTTACATAAGTATTCAGACCCTTTACTCAGTACTTTGTGGAAGCCCCTTTGGCAGTGATTACAGCCTTGAGTCTTCTTGGGTATGACGCTACAAGCTTGGCACACCTGTATTTGGGGAGTTTCTCCCATTCTTCCCTGCAGATCCTCTCAAGCTCTGTCAGGTTGGATGGGGAGCATCGCTGCACAGCTATTTTCAGGTCTCTCCAGAGATGTTCGATTGGGTTCAAGTCCGGGCTCTGGCTGGGCCACTCAAGGACATTCAGAGACTTGTCCCGAAGCCACTCCCGCGTTGTCTTGGCTGTGTGCTTAGGGTCGTTGTCCTGTTGGAAGGTGAACCTTTGCCCCACTGTGAGGTCCTGAGTGCTCTGGAGCAGGTTTTCATCAATGATTTCTCTGTATTTCTCTGTACTTTGCTCCATTCATCTTTCCCTCGATCCTGACTAGTCTCCCAGTCCCTGCTGCTGAAAAACATCCCCACAGCATGATGCTGCCACCACCATGTTTCACCGTAGGGATGGTGCCAGGTTTCCTCCAGACGTGACACTTGGCATTCTGGAAAAATAATTCAATCTTGGTTTCATCAGACCAGAGGATCTTGTTTCTCATGGTCTGAGAGTCCTTCTGGTGCCTTTTGGCAAACTCTAAGTGGGCTGTCATGTGCCTTTTACTGAGGAGTGTCTTCTGTCTGGCCACTCTACCATAATGGCCTGATTGGTGGAGTGCTGCAGAGATGGGTGTCCTTCTGGAAGGTTCTCCCATCTCCACAGAGGAACTCTGGAGCTCTGTCAGAGTGACCATCGGGTTCTTGGTCACCTCCCTGACCAAGGCCCTTCTCCCTCGATTGCTCAGTATGGCTGGGCGGCCAGCTCTAGGAAGAGTCTTGGTGGTTCCAAACTTCTTCCATTTAAGAACGATGGAGGCCACTGTGTTCTTAAGGACCTCCAATGCTTCAGGCATATTTTCTACCCTTCCCCAGATATGTGCCTCAACACAATCCTGTCTTGGAACTCTGCTGTCACATCTACTCTCTCTCTGGCCTCTAGGTCACCAGGCTGCTGGTTATCCCGCACACCTGTCACCATAGTCAAGCACATCAGCGCCTCATGACACTCACCTGGACTCCATCACCTCCTTGATTATCTTCCCTCTATCTGTCACTCCCCTTGGTTCTTTCCTCAGGTGTTATTGACTCTGTCTCATGACACTCACCTGGACTCCATCACCTCCTTGATTGTCTTCCCTCTATCTGTCCCTCCCCTTGGTTCTTTCCTCAGGTGTTATTGACTGTCTCATGACACTCACCTGGACTCCATCACCTCCTTGATTGTCTTCCCTCTATCTGTCCCTCCCCTTGGTTCTTTCCTCAGGTGTTATTGACTGTCTCATGACACTCACCAGGACTCCATCACCTCCTTGATTGTCTCCCCTCTATCTGTCACTCCCCTTGGTTCTTTCCTCAGGTGTTATTGACTCTGTCTCATGAGACTCACCTGGACTTCATCACCTCCTTGATTGTCTTCCCTCTATCTGTCCCTCCCCTTGGTTCTTTCCTCTGGTGTTATTGACTGTTTCATGTTGGTGCGTTGTTTGTGTTTCGTGTTTATTGTTTTGTTTATTCATTAAAAAACTCACTCCATGTACTTGCTTCCCGACTCTCAGAGCACTCGTTACATCTGCGGACAGTTCCTTCGACCTCATGGCTTGGTTTTTGCTCTGACATGTGCTGTCAACTGTGAGACCTTATATAGACAGGTGTATACCTTTCCAAATCATGTCCAATCAATTGAATTTACCACAGGTGGACTCCAATCAAGTTGTATAAGCATCTCAAGGATGATCAATGAAAACAGGATGCACCTGAGTTCAATTTAGAGTCTCGTCGCAAAGGGTCTGAATACTTATTAAAAAAGGTATTTGTTTCCTATTTTTAATACATTTGCAAACATTTAAAAAACAATGATAATAATTTGCTTTGCCATTATTGACTATTGTGTGTATATTGATGAGGGAAAAAACTATTTGGTCCATTTTAGAATAAGGCTGTAACATAACAAAATGTGGAAAAAGTGATCGGGCCTGAATACTTTCTGAATGCCCTGTAAATACACATTAAAATACAAAAACACAGTCATGGGAAGCACAAATAAAACATCACAACTCACCCAGAAAAACAGATACATTCCTCCACAAATACGTCCCCAATAAATACTTTATATTGCCTGAACGGCACCAGACCATCAAGATAAAAACATATATTTTTTTATTTTGTTCCAGCCAATAAAGTGTATTAAAAAGCAGATTTACCTCGCTCGGTGGAGACCCTAGGAACCTCAAGACTTAACCAGTCCTGTGAACGGATTCGGCAACTTCGGTGTCTATACTGCAACAGCAAATTTAGATTAGAGTAATGTAGAGATCAACGGCTCTTTAGCCAAGTCCAGCCAACCTTTTGATACAGGATACAGTGGTGAGTATCAAAACTGTCACCTGTAACAAAACAAAAGGGCATTATGGGAGACCCTGTGTTCTAAACCCTGTGTTCTAAACCCTGTGTTCTAAACCCTGTGTCCTAAACCCTGTGTCCTAAACCCTGTGTTCTAAACCCTGTGTTCTAAACCCTGTGTTCTAAACCCTGTGTTCTAAACCATGTGTCCTAATTCCAAAGGTTCAAGAGTTTTAGCAGCTGCACTTTGATGAATAATATCATCATAATCAACAACAGATAAAAAAGGTTGACTGAATACTCTGCTTCCTACCGCTCAGAGAAAGGCACCATCTGTTTCAGTAGAAAAATAACAACTTTAAATCTTAGCTTCTTAACCAGATCATCTTATATGTTTTTTTTTAACCATCAAATCTACGTTCTATTGGAGAACCATCTAATGAGTGAACATGTAGTTCATCTGAAACATTCTTCGAGAGAGTTTGAAAACAACATGTATTTTATTTTTGCCTGTATTAAGCACAAGTTTTAAATCACCAATCGATTACTGCATATGGTACCTTTAAAATGGGAGTGTAGTTTTGACACAGCCAGATCAACAGTCGGAGTAATAGCATACACAATATATAGTATCATCTACCTATAGATAAAGTTTACCATTTTAAAAAAAAAACAGATTGACCAATGGTGTTTCTATAAATAGTGAAGAGATCAGGTCCCAGAATCCACCCCTGTGGTACACCTTTATGTATTTCAAGACATGCAGACTGAACCCCGTCAATGACGATGGCTAAGCTCATTGTGATACCATCAACATGCCTATCAAGGACTTGTTCAATAAAATACCATGATCAACAGTATCACAAGCTTTTGACAGGTCCAGAAATAAAGCAGCACATTTCATTTTGGAGTCTAAAGTATCGACACGATAATTAACAGCTAAACTGGTTACTGTGATAATTAAATGCCCAGGAATAAACCCTGTGTCCTAAACCCTGTGTCCTAAACCCTGTGTCCTAAACCCTGTGTCCTAAACCCTGTGTCCTAGACCCTGACTGTAGTGGTTGTTGTAGTGGTTGTTGTAATAGTATTGTGTCCTAAACCCTGTGTCCTAAACCCTGTGTCCTAAACCCTGACTGTAGTGGTTGTTGTAATAGTACTGTGTCCTAAACCCTGTGTCCTAAACCCTGTGTCCTAAACCCTGTGTCCTGAACCCTGTGTCCTAAACCGTGTGTCCTAGACCCTGACTGTAGTGGTTGTTGTAGTGGTTGTTGTAATAGTACTGTGTCCTAAATCCTGTGTCCTAAACCCTGTGTCCTAAACCCTGACTGTAGTAGTTGTTGTAATAGTACTGTGTCCTAAACCCAGTGTCCTAAACCCTGACTGTAGTGGTTGTTGTAGTGGTTGTTGTAATAGTACTGTGTCCTAAATCCTGTGTCCTAAACCCTGTGTCCTAAACCCTGACTGTAGTGGTTGTTGTAATAGTACTGTGTCCTAAACCCTGTGTCCTAAACCCTGTGTCCTAAACCCTGACTGTAGTGGTTGTTGTAATAGTACTGTGTCCTAAACCCTGTGTCCTAAACCCTGTGTCCTAGACCCTGACTGGTTTACATTCTAAATACATTTCTCAGATAAAAAAAAGAGCAAAGTTGTACATTTACCCAGGATTCAATAATCTTATCCAGACCAGGAAGTCTTGAAATGGGGTTGATAAGTATTGAGATCACAACATTTAAAAAACACATCCTTCATCATGCTGTCTATCTGAAACTCGATAGACATGAGAGGCATGGACTTTATGGCTCATCCACTCTCTGACAGGGTAGCTATAGATTACATAACAGCCTTTTTGTTTATAAACTGTAGAAACAGGAAGTGGAGAAACACTGGTTTAAAGATGAGTTAAGGCTTATTACATGGCGCTGTAACTATTTAGGAAGACCATGGACGGGTCCTAGCCAAGCTTATGTAACGGATGTGAAATGGCTAGCTAGTTAGCGGTGGTGCGCGCTAAATAGCGTTTCAATCAGTGACATCACTTGCTCTGAGACCTTGAAGTAGTAGTTCCCCCCGTGGCTTTTGTGGAGCGATCGGTAACGATGCTTCGTGGGTGACTGTTGTTGATGTGTGCAGAGGGTCCCTGGTTCGCGCCCGGGTATTGGGCGAGGGGACGGTTTAAAGTTATACTGTTACACTTACCTGACTGTAGTCACCCAAAAACCAGAGGACAATAAAATAGAAATAGAACATAATAAATTCTTCACTTGTCAACTTCTGTAAGAAACTGACATTGTATTCTGTCTATAGCTGACCCGGCAGAACCAGTGGGACCTAAAAGCTTTAGTGTGTGTGTTGCCATAGCGAGAAATTAAATCTTGAACCCCGGTGGTGTCACCTGACTTGAGATCCTGCCGCTACTATGTTCAACAGCAACCCTTCCCCCCTCACTTTCACTTTATGACTTGCTATTTTCAATAGCAGAGAGCTGACAGCAGATGGCGCCGTTGTGGCTCTATTGGGCTCAAAGTCACTGCAACAAGCAGTCAGTCGTCAAATCAAATCAAATGTTATTGGTTCACATACATGTGATTAGCAGATGTTATTTGCTGGTGTAGCGAAATTGCTTGTGCTTCTAGCTCCGACAGTGCAGTAATATCTAATATCGAAGTAATATTTAAGAAATTACACAACATATACCCAGCTCGGATGGTTGATGTCCTTGATGATCTTTTTGGCCTTCCTGTGACATCGGGTGCTGTAGGTGTCCTGGAGGGCAGGTAGTTTGACCCCGGTAATGCGTTGGGCAGACCGCACTACCTTCTGGAGAGCCTTGCCGTTTCTGACTGTGCAGTTGCCTTACCAGGAGGTGATACAGCCCAATAGGATGCTTTCAATTGTGCATCTGTAAAAGTTTGTGATGGTTTTAGGTGACAAGCCAAATTTCTTTAGCCTCCTGAGGTTTAAGAGGCTCTGTTGTGCCTTCTTCACCACACTATCTGTGTGGGTGGTCGATTTCAGTTTCTCAGTGATGTGTACGCCGAAGAACTTAAAACTTTCCAACTTCTCCACCTCGGCCCCGTCGATGTAGATAGGGGAGCGCACCCTCTGCTGTTTCCTGAAGAAGAAGATGAAGAAGATGAAGAAGATCCTGATGGTCGGGACCTTGTCCTTCAATACAGTTTGACAAGGAGGCGAAGAGATAGGATGCAAGGAATGCTTTAACATGGCCCCTCCTCTCTAACATGGCCCCAATCTCTTTAACATGGCCCCTCCTCTCTAACATGGCCCTTCCTCTCTAACATGGCCCCAATCTCTTTAAGCCCTTCCTCTCTAACATGGCCCCAATCTCTTTAACACGGCCCCAATCTCTTTAACATGGCCCCTCCTCTCTAACATGGCCCCAATCTCTTTAACATGGCCCCTCTCTAACACGGCCCCAATCTCTCTAACACGGCCCCAATCTCTTTAACATGGCCCCAATCTCTTTAACATGGCCCTTCCTCTCTAACATGGCCCCTCCTCTCTAACATGGCCCCTTCTCTCTAACATGGCCCCTCCTCTCTAACATTCCCTTTCTCGCTAACATAACCCTTCCTCTAACATGGCCCCACCTCTCTAACATGGCCCCTCCTCTCTAACATGGCCCCTGCTCTCTAACATGGCCACTCCTCTCTAACATTCCCTTTCTCTCTAACATAACCCTTCCTCTAACATGGCCCCTCCTCTCTAACATTCTCTTTCTCTCTAACATAACCCTTCCTCTAACATGGCCCCTCCTCTCTAACATGGCCCCTCCTCTCTAACATTCCCTTTCTCTCTAACATAACCCTTCCTCTAACATGGCCCCTCCTCTCTAACATTCCCTTTCTCTCTAACATGGCCCTTCCTCTAACATGGCCCCTTTCATCATTCAAGATGAAACACTGCCAGCAAAACTCCCTCTATTGTACTCCATGCACCAGACAGCAATTTAGTCAGAGTTGGTTTGATTTAGTGTGTAATTCATTTAGCACAAGATTATTCATTCTCCAGGATATTCCTTTTTAGAAATGGAGGGCCAATCTCTAAATTGTTACTATAGGCCTCTTGCTGGATGATAATTGAATTGGTACATCATGCATGGATGGACAAGACCAGAAAATACTTTACATGGGACTTTTTTGTTCTTAAAGTCAAAGTATAATTAAGAAATGCAGGCTATTCTGGAACATATTCAACAGTGTGACACGTTTATGGGACTTGGGTACACTCATTTGAACTGAATGGCTTTACAAGGTAGAGCCTGGGGTGTAATAAGGAAAGTGGTACTAGATTCAATCATCTGTTACATAATACATTCATAATAAAATCCCATTACATCCGGGATAAATGAGAAATGACATATATCAGGCCTGCACTTCAACCCGGCGAAACAAATGTGCCTCACCTACAGAGTTTGAGACATAAAGACACTGAAACATGAGATGCAAGCTGATGTCGCAGAGGAGACCAGCAGCTGATATTCTGCACGTACTCAATTCTGCGTCAGTTTCCTGCATCGTTTACGTCACCCTTCTCCGTGACCACTCATGTTGGATCAATTCATCAATTTGTAGCCTATTACATTTCTGCTGCATTTAGTTTTTTTTAGGCATGGATATCTCTTACGTTTTTGGGGGGGGGTGACGCTAAGGTTTAAAAGACCCCAGATCATTTTTTTTTTTCTAGGCGAAGTCGTGATTCCGCTGGAGAACGTGCAGTATGTCTCGCACTCTCATATGCCGCGTGAGTCCATCCTAGCCAATCAGATAGCGAGGAGGAAATCACTTCCTGGTTTCTGTCCACTTATCAGCACGGTGGCCTGTCACGAGCGCCTTCTCTGTTGACCGAACGAGAGAGAACACTACCCTTGCACACGGTTAGGCCTGATAAAGGTAAGATGAATACATGTATTGTATTTATTATTTTGCGGCATTAGTTTACTTAGTAATGACTATAATTTCTTCTTGTCTCAAATTTGATAAAATATCCGCTAGTTTTAGACAATTTGTCTGATGACATTGTAGATGACATCTGATGACATATCCCCTTCATCATCATCATCATCACCGAAAATGCCGAGTTCTCTCAGTGGTCTATATCTTTGGTCTTTTGTATTTTCATTTTGGAGCTTTCAGTTTTTGGAATGCTATTCATGACATGATGTTGCTTGGCCATGTCTTGAAGCTTGGTAGCTAGTCTATTTTAAACCGTCAGCTGGCGAGATGTTACTCATTTAGATACAGCAGTGTGTGAGTCTGGGGGAGAGGAAAGGGAGTCAAGTTGCAATCACATAACAGTGTTTCCTAACTACTGAAATACTCTGCCACACCTTTCCGTACCATTTTTATTAGATGAAGACAGTTCACTATTGTTTGCTTGCCATTCGCTGGTATGCAGTGTGGCCAAGTTAGTACTAGATGTGGGAGGGTGTAGCTACAGAATGTAGCAATCTGTCGCTGAAACAATGTAGCCAACTGTGGTTATTTTGTGGTTCTCTTTCGGAGATGTTGAGAAATCAATGTTACAATGTTTCTATTTGCACGCCGACAATGGAATAGACATCGTGCACGTTTACTAAGATAAATATTTATATTAATAGTTTCATTTACATTCTTTATTGATTTTTATTGAACTTTTATTTAACTGGGCAAGTCAAATGATGTTTTACAATGGCGCCCTACCCCGGCCAGAGTCTGTAGTGACGCCTCTAGCACTGAGATGTGGTGCCTTTAGACCGCTGTGCCGCCTGGTGAGCCCCTCGGGAGCCCCATCTGTTAGAGATATTTTAACTTCCTTGTCATACCCACTCAGAGATAATGAAAAACAGATCGAGGCAAGAAGCTGAATTTAATCCTGGAATGTCAAGTCTCTTTTGTAATTTATTTCCATTGTGAGGAAGCCATTTAGGAAGCCTTATCAGACAAGGCAGACGGACAAAAACACCACCTGTTATAACTTAATGTGTTATCACTGTTATTACTACCACAGGGATTATGTTTTGTTTCCTTAAATGTCAGGGGACTTTAGGTGCTGTGTGGTTCCGACTGTAGGCTAAACATTACTGTGAGTGCTATAGAGATCAAGAGTCGTGTCTCTGTGTGTATGCGTCTGTTAATGCGGGCCGACAGTTGCCCCCTCTGCCCTCCCTTTCTGTCATTTTGAACCAGTGGCGAGTTTCCACACGATCTACATTTAAGGACAGAGTATTTTCCATTGGTCCAGAAGGGGTTGGTTGGTGGAGTGTCTGTCTGACAGGCTTCAGTGGTTGAGACTGGAACATGGGGTTCATTCATGCATTTATAACAGTGGAGGGGTAGATGAACTGAAAGTCAAGGCAAATACAGATTTTAAAAAACAAACAGATCTATACGCTATGTTCTGTATTACATAGTCCAGTCACTCGAGTGCAGGGTTCATCAACTCGATTCAGCCGCGGGACGATTTTTCTTGAGCGGATGGTCAGGGGGCCGGAACATAATGACAAATCATTTGTAGACAGTACAATTGACCGCAAGAAGCACAAACAGATATAATATTTGATCATTTCAAACCTTGTATACTATCACGTGTCTCTCTATTATGCCATAGAAATACTTGGGAACAAATGTCCAAAAATTAAAATCACTTGGGAGCTGATTTCCTGTTTTTTTTTTATAGTCTTTTATGTCCAATAATTAAAATTCTTGGAAAGATTTGCAGCGGCCAAATAAAACCACATCGCAGGCCAAATTCGTCCCTCTGGCCACTAGGTTGGGGAACTCTGCTCTAGGGGCAACCAGGGCCTTGGCTGTGTTCCAAATGGTGACCCATTCCCTATATAGGACACTAGTTTTTTATAGAGTTGGCATTTGGGAAGCTAGCTGAATATAGAGCCTCTGTCTGGTCTAAAATCTATCTTTCCACACACTTGAGACTTGGAATGTGAAGAGATAGCTGGGCTGCTAATAGACCAGAGAAATGCTCAGGACTAGGCTACATCACAGTAAATGTATAAGGTAAGGTAGATAAGCTCATAAGCCAGGGTTAAGAAGACAAACCCACTGAGGTACATGTACAGTGCATTTGGGAAATTATTTAGACCCCTTGACTTTAAAAAATAAATAAAGTTTCAGCCTTATTCTAAAATAGATTAAATTGTTATTTCCCAGGGCCTCCCGGGTGGCGCAGCATCGCAGTGCTAGCTGTGCCACCAGAGACTCTGGGTTCGAGCCCAGGCTCTGTCGCAGCCGGCCGCGACCGGGAGGTCCATGGGGCGAAGCACAATTGGCCTAACGTTGTCTGGGTTAGGGAGTGCTTGGCCGGTAGGGATATCCCTGTCTCATCACGCACTAACGACTCTTGTGGCGGGCCGGGCGCAGTGCACGCTGACCAGGTCGCTTTGGGCACAGTGTTTCCTCTGACACATTGGTGCGGCTGGCTTCCGGGTTGGATGCGTGCTGTGTTAAGAAGCAGTACGGCTGGTTGGGTTGTGTATTGGAGGACGCATGACATTCAGCCTTCGTCTCTCCCGAGCCCGTACGGGAGTTGTAGCAATGAGACAAGATAGTAACTACTAAAAACAATTGGATACCACGAAATTGGGGAGGAAAAAAGGAGGCACATTTATTTGTTTTTTCCCCCCTCATCAATCTACATAATGACAAAGCAAAAACAGATATTAATACATTTTTGCAACTTAACATTTTTAAAATAAATCAAACTGAAATATTACATTTACATAAGTGTTCAGACTCTTTACTCAGTACTTTTGTTGAAGCACCTTTGGCAGCAATTACAGCCTTGAGTCTTCTTGGGTGTGACTCTACAAGCTTGGCACACCTGTATTTGGGGAGTTTCTCCCATTCTTCTCTGTAGGTCCTCTTGGTGATCCAGAGTAGCGGGGCGAAGGTATAGGACGACAGGCAGGTTCAGGGTCGGGGCGGGCAGAATAGTCAGAACCGGGAAACTAGAGAAACAGGAGCAGGGAAACAAAATGCTGGTAGGTTCTACGAACAAAAAAAACGAACTGGCAACAGACAAACCGAGAACACAGCTATAAATACACTGGGGATAATGGGGAAGATGGGCGACACCTGGAAGGGGGGTGGAGACGAGCACAAAGACAGGTGAAACAGATCAGGGTGTGACAGCAGCAACTTTGTACAGGTATTCTACACACGTGCATCACATGACGTTGTCTGCAGCACTTCTTCTGCATTATCTGCACGGGCCTGAATATGGTTTTCATCAAGCTGTCCGCTCAACAGGAAGCTGGTTTTCATCAAGCTGTCCGCTCAACAGGACGCTGGTTTTCATCAAGCTGTCCGCTCAACAGGACGCTGGTTTTCATCAAGCTGTCCGCTCAACAGGAAGCTGGTTTTCATCAAGCTGTCCGCTCAACAGGAAGCTGGTTTTCATCAAGCTGTCCGCTCAACAGGACGCTGGTTTTCATCAAGCTGTCCGCTCAACAGGAAGCTGGTTTTCATCAAGCTGTCCGCTCAACAGGACGCTGGTTTTCATCAAGCTGTCCGCTCAACAGGACGCTGGTTTTCATCAAGCTGTCCGCTCAACAGGAAGCTGGTTTTCATCAAACTGTCCGCTCAACAGGAAGCTGGTTTTCATCAAGCTGTCCGCTCAACAGGACGCTGGTTTTCATCAAGCTGTCCGCTCAACAGGAAGCTGGTTTTCATCAAGCTGTCCGCTCAACAGGAAGCTGGTTTTCATCAAGCTGTCCGCTCAACAGGAAGCTGGTTTTCATCAAGCTGTCCGCTCAACAGGACGCTGGTTTTCATCAAGCTGTCCGCTCAACAGGACGCTGGTTTTCATCAAGCTGTCCGCTCAACAGGACGCTGGTTTTCATCAAGCTGTCCGCTCAACAGGAAGCTGGTTTTCATCAAGCTGTCCGCTCAACAGGAAGCTGGTTTTCATCAAGCTGTCCGCTCAACAGGACGCTGGTTTTCATCAAACTGTCCGCTCAACAGGAAGCTGGTTTTCATCAAGCTGTCCGCTCAACAGGAAGCTGGTTTTCATCAAGCTGTCCGCTCAACAGGACGCTGGTTTTCATCAAGCTGTCCGCTCAACAGGACGCTGGTTTTCATCAAGCTGTCCGCTCAACAGGACGCTGGTTTTCATCAAGCTGTCCGCTCAACAGGACGCTGGTTTTCATCAAGCTGTCCGCTCAACAGGACGCTGGTTTTCATCAAGCTGTCCGCTCAACAGGACGCTGGTTTTCATCAAGCTGTCCGCTCAACAGGACGCTGGTTTTCATCAAGCTGTCCGCTCAACAGGACGCTGGTTTTCATCAAGCTGTCCGCTCAACAGGAAGCTGGTTTTCATCAAGCTGTCCGCTCAACAGGACGCTGGTTTTCATCAAGCTGTCCGCTCAACAGGAAGCTGGTTTTCATCAAGCTGTCCGCTCAACAGGAAGCTTCACTTACCAGTGCCTGTAGTCTGGTTCAGGTTATTAGTCAACCTACCTGGGTGTTTACAAACACTACAGGAACAACATCATCCACATGTATTGATCACATGTTTACTAATACAGGTTATTAATCAACCTACCAGGGTGTTTACAAACACTACAGGAACAACATCATCCACATGTATCGATCACATTTTTACTAATACAGGTTATTAATCAACCTACCAGGGTGTTTACAAACACTACAGGAACAAGATCATCCACATGTATTGATTACATGTTTACTAATACAGGTTATTAATCAACCTACCAGGGTGTTTACAAACACTACAGGAACAACATCATCCACATGTATTGATCACATGTTTACTAATACAGGTTATTAATCAACCTACCAGGGTGTTTACAAACACTACAGGAACAACATCATCCACATGTATTGATCACATGTTTACTAATACTGTAGAACGTTGTTCTAAAGCTGTATCCGTACCCATTGGATACAGTGATCACAGTATAGTGGCTATATACAGGAGAGCCAAAGTTCCAACAGCTGGGCCTATAATAGTGTATAAGAGATCATACAAAAGATTTTGCTGTGAGTCTTATGTGGATGATGTTCAAAAATATTTGTTAGTCTGATGTGACTAATGAGGAGCATCCAGAAGCTGCACTTGATGCATTAATGAAATTGCTTCTTCCAATTATTGATAAACATGCACCTGTTAAGAAACGGACTGTTAGAACTGTCAAGGCTCCATGGATCGATGAGGAATTGAAAAACTGTATGGTTGAAAGAGATGGGGCAACAGGAGGGGCTAATAAGTCTGAGTGCACATCTGACTGGCGGACTGACTGCAAATTGAGAAATGATGTGACTAAACTCAACAAGAAGAAGAAGAAACTGTATTATGAAGCCAAGATCAACGATATAAAGAACGACAGAAAAAAAACTTATGGGCAGAAAGACTAATTCAACTCCATCATCCAATCAGATGGCTTATTCATCACAAAACCATTTGATGTTGCCAATTATTTTAATGATTACTTTAATTGGCAAAGTGGGCAAACTTAGGCAGTAAATGTTAACAACAAACAGTGAGCCATTGTATTCATGCATAAAAAAAACAAATAATTAAACAAAAGCACTGCAGGATTACATTTTGTAAAGTTAGTGTGGGAGAGGTGGAAAAAATATTGTTATCAATCAATAATGACAAACCTCCTGGCATTGACAACTTAGATGGAAAGCTACTGAGGATGGTAGGAGTGGCTATAGAGTCAGCTCTCTGTCATATCTTTAATCTGAGCCTAGAGGAAGGTGTTTGTCCTCAGGCCTGGAGAGAAGCCAAAGTAATTGCTCTACCCAAGAGTGGTAAAATGACCTTTACTGGTTCTAACAGCCGACCTATCAGCTTGCTGCCAGCTCTTAGCAAACTGTTGGGAAAAAATTGTGTTTTACCTAATACAATGCTATTTCTCTGTCAACAAATTAACAACAGACTTTCAGCATGCTTATAGAGAAGGGTACTCAAAATGTACTGTACTGACACAAATGACTGATGATTGGTTGAAAGAAATTGATAACAAGAAGATTGTGGGAACGGTACTGTTAGATGTCAGCCTTTGACATTATTGACCATAACTTGTTGTTGAAAAAACGTATGTTATGGCTTTTCAACCTCCGCCATAATGTGGATTCTGAGCTATCTATCTAATAGAGCACAGAGGGTTTTCTTTAATGGAAGCTTCTCTAATGTCAAACATGTAGAGAGTGGTGTACCGCAGGGCAGCTCTCAAGGCCCTCTACTCTTTTCTATTTTTACCAATGACCTGCCACTGGCATTAAACAAAGCCAGTGTGTCCATGTA
Organism: Oncorhynchus clarkii lewisi; assembly: GCF_045791955.1. Taxonomy (NCBI): domain Eukaryota; kingdom Metazoa; phylum Chordata; class Actinopteri; order Salmoniformes; family Salmonidae; genus Oncorhynchus; species Oncorhynchus clarkii. The sequence continues at coordinate 74,639,019 of NC_092155.1, forward strand.
TACTGATGATTCACCCATATAATAATCAGCAACCACAGCTAATGAAGTCACTGAAACCCTTAACAAAGAGTTGCAGTTTTGGAATGGGTGGCTAGTAATAAACTGGTCCCGAACATCTCTAAAACTAAGAGCATTGTATTTGGTACACATCATTCCCTAAGTTCTAGACCTCAGCTGAATCTGGTAATGAATGGTGTGGCTGATGAACAAGTTGAGGACACTCAATTACGTGGCGTTACCTTAGATTATAAACTGTCATGGTCAAAACATATAGATTGAATGGTTGTAAAGATGGGGACAAGACTGTCTGCTTTTTTGACACCACACTCCACAAAGCAAGGAGCAGGCTTGAGTTTTTATCTTGATTATTGTCCAGTCATATAGGTACTACACATAAGGTCCTAGTTAAGCTGCAGCTGACCCAGAACAGGGCACCACGTTTTGCTCTTCATTGTAATCAGAGGACTGATATAAATACTTTGCTGCCAGTCTCTCTTGGCTGAGAGTTGAGGAGACACTGACTGCATCACTTCTAGTTTTTATAAGAAACATTGTGTTTTAACAAAGCAGGACACACAAACACACAAACACACACACACACTTACCCCACCAGACATGCAACTACCTTCCATTTCAATTAGCGCAAGTGAACAGCAAAACTGTTGTTTTTTTTAAACACATAAAGCAACACCTCACGGCACAATGCCTCCCCCCCCCCATGTGACCTACTTGTTGTGTGTATTCACAGACATGTATGTGGTACTGATAGATACGCCCCCCCCCCCCCCCCCCCCCCCCCCCCCCCCCATCAATCCTCTGAATCTCTCCCGTACATCCTCCCCCGCTCTCCCCACAACGACCAGAGAACCACACCCCTTCCCCGTGGGACTGAATGGAAAGAAAACATATAGATAAATATATATACAGTATAACTGGTTTGTATATGTGTTGATTTAGCTGAGATTGTTCTTTACAGAGTCAAGTATATTTATCCAGGCCTCAATTGTTTGTTGACGAGCACCATTTATTTTCACTGTTGATAATTCTGATGTTATAACTTCTAATAGTAACTGTATCCACTGGTTAAATGGGAGAGAGTGAGGTGGCTGCCATCTTAAGCGCTAACATCCTCTTTCTCATTTCCTCTCCAATCTCCACCTTCTTCCTCTCCTCTCTCCACCCTCTTCCTCTCCTCTCTCTCCACCCTCTTCCTCTCCTCTCTCCCCACCCTCTTCCTCTCCTCTCTCCCCACCTTCTTTCTCTCCTCTCTCCCCACCCTCTTTCTCTCCTCTCTCCCCACCCTCTTTCTCTCCTCTCTCCCCACCCTCTTTCTCTCCTCTCTTCTCTCCTGTGTAGTTCCAGAACCATGTCGATCCTGAAGATTCATGCTCGTGAGATTTTCGACTCCCGTGGAAACCCCACCGTGGAGGTCGACCTGTACACCAAGAAAGGTAAGAGATAGCCCTGCTCCAGTATTATCTGTAAACTTTGTTCTCTCAAGGGTTTGTGTTCGACTTTGGGTGCATGCCTTGCAGACGCTGCCTTTGCCCGAATCATTTTTGGAACTTCTACTTTACATTATTAAGTCATGTGGCGTGATTGTTGTACACACCACTGTTCTCTCTAATGGGGCAGTTTGAACTGCTTGAGCAACATTGCATGAATGCACATTATCTAGGATATATTTAGCAACACACTACTGTCTGTACTGTGATTTGCAGATTATTTTTGTTTTGTTTAATGGTTTCCTGAATTGATCACTTTAGAGTGATGAATCCATTTTAAAGTGGTGGAACAGTCTGTCAGCTTATAACACCTAGCAGAGCTAATGCATCAAACATGTCCCTAGCAGGCAGCATTGGTCTGGCTCTGATTTAGTGCTCTGATAAAGTACTCTGATAAAGTACTCTGATGAAGTACTCTGATGAAGTACTCTGATGAAGTACTCTGATGAAGTACTCTGATGAAGTACTCTGATGAAGTACTCTGATGAAGAGCTCTGATGAAGAGCTCTGATTTAGTGCTCTGATGAAGAACTCTAATGAAGAACTCTGATGAAGCACTCTGATAAAGTGCCAACTCACTGTGATACTGCTCATTGTGTCGTGCAGGGTAGGGCGGAAATGGAGGAGGAGGATGTCATTGTTTCCTTGGCCCAGTCCTTTAACGTTCATGCTGTTTATACAGTGCATTCAGAAAGTATTCAGGCCCCTTGACTTTTTCCACATTTTGTTACGTTACAGACTTATTCTAAAATTGATTAAATTGTTTTTTCCCCCTCAACAATCTACACACAATACCCAATAATGACATCACAATACCCCATAATGACAAAGCAAAAACAGATTTTTTGAGATGTTTGCAAAAAGCGATTACAGCCTCCAGTCTTCTTGGGTATGAGGCTACAAGCTTGGCACACCTGTATTTGGGGAGTTTCTCCCATTCCTCTCTGCAGATCCTCTCAAGCTCTGTAAGGTTGGATGGGGAGCATCGCTGAACAGCTATTTTCAGGTCTCTCCAGAGATGTTCGATCGTGTTCAAGTCCGGGCTCTGGCTGGGCCACTCAAGGACATTCAGAGACTTGTCCTGAAGCCACTCCTGCATTGTCTTGACTGTGTGCTTAGGGCCGTTGCCCTGTTGGAAGGTGAACCTTCGCCCCAGTCTGAGGTCCTGAGCGTTCTGGAGCAGGTTTTCATCAAGGATCTCTCTGTACTTTGCTCCGTTCATCTTTCCCTCGATCCTGACTAGTCTCCCAGTCTCTGCCGCTGAAAAACATCCCCACAGCATGATACTGCCACCACCATGCTTCACCGTAGGGATGTTGCCAGGTTTCCTCCAGACGTTACGCTTGGCATTCAGGCCAAAGAGTTCAATCTTGGTTTCATCAGACCAGAGAATCTTGTTTCTCATGGTCAGAGTCCTTTAGGTGCCTTTTGACAAACTCCAAGTGGACTGTCATGTGCCTTTTACTGAGGAGTAGCTTCCACTCTACTATAAAGGCCTGATTGGTTGAGTGATTGGTGGAGTGCTGCAGAGATGGTTGTCCTTCAGGAAGGTTCTCCCATCTCCACAGAGGAACTCTGGAGTTCTGTCAGAGGCTGACCGAGGCCCTGACCAAGGCCCTTCTCCCACTGATTGCTGCCAAAGGTGCATCAACAAAGTACTGAGTAAAGGGTCTGAATACTTATGTAAATATGATATTTTAGCTTTGTCATTATGGGGTATTGTGTGTAGATTGATGAGGACAATTTTTAAATTTTTAATACATTTTAGAATGAGGCTGTTAATGTAGTAACGTTGTAATACTTTGTAAATGTACTGTATCTCCATGAATTTAAAGTATAAAAAATACTTATTAGACATTCATTCCGGAACATTCCACATTATAATTGATGGAAAGGTCAACGCCTGCTTTGGTTAACAATAGCTTGTTGTTGACAAGACATGTGCTGCCTTATTGGAATAAAGTGGACTGAAATGCATAGGTTCCCATCACAAATATCATTGCAATGTGGAAACAATTATGTTCATAATAGCTCTGCTATGTTAATCAATAGTTTTAATTAATAGTTTAATTAATAGGTATTTTAGGTATTCCAGCACTTGGCCTGTCTGTTTCTCTGTGTTCTAACATGTTCATTCAAATCAATTGAATTCAAAAATACAACAATTAACAAGACATGACATAACACCAATAGTTTTAACTCCAGGCTAGTCCCTTTCCAAGTGGCAGAGTGAGTTAGCTCCATGGTAAGGTTAGCCTATATCCTAGTCCCTTTCCAAGTGGCAGAGTGAGTTAGCTCCATGGTAAGGTTAGCCTATATCCTAGTCCCTTTCCAAGTGGCAGAGTGAGCTAGATCCATGGTAAGGGTAGCCTATATCCTAGTCCCTTTCCAAGTGGCAGAGTGAGTTAGCTCCATGGTAAGGTTAGCCTATATCCTAGTCCCTTTCCAAGTGGCAGAGTGAGCTAGATCCATGGTAAGGGTAGCCTATATCCTAGTCCCTTTCCAAGTGGCAGAGTGAGTTAGCTCCATGGTAAGGGTAGCCTACTGTACATCCTACAACCTACTAGAGAGAGCTAGCAGATCAGATCGCATTGGTGGAGTGAAAATAGCTACTGTCTGTAATGGTACACTGCTTGGACAGCTCTACTGTGTTACTGTAATGGTTCCTACTGGCAAATGTTGGTCATACTGAGACACATACAGTAGAATTAGTGTTTCCCCTGTAGTCATTTATCAACAGAACATTTTATTTATTTTGATTTTACCTTTATTTAACCAGGCAAGTCAGTTAGGAACAAATTCTTATTTTCAATGACGGCCTAGGAACAGTGGGGTTAACTGCCTGTTCAGGGGCAGAACAACAGATTTGTCTACTTACCCAGAGTCAGATGAATTCATGGATCCCATTTTAATGTCTCTGCGTGCAGTTTGAAGGAAGTTGTTAACTAGCATTAGTGCAATGACTGCTAGCGGTTCCCATATACTTCCAGTCATTGTGCTAATGCTAGTTAGCAATGGCTCTCAAAACAACCTTCCACTTCTTCAAACTGTACACAGAGATATACAAATGGTTCATTTTGACTTGGGGGGGGGGGGGGGAGTAGAAAAATTGCTTGATTGTCAAAATCTCGCACTAGCCCTTTAAGATCATAGTGACAAGTGTCAACATGTATTTGTAGCACACAGAGTGAAATTTAGAAATGGCAGTGTGTGAGTCTGGGGGAGAGGAAAGGAAGTCAAGGTGCAGCTAGATAAGTGTTTCCTTACTACTGAAGTACTCTGCCACACCTTTCTGTACCATTTTGATTAGATGAAGACAGTTCACAATTGTTTGCTTGCTGGTATGCAGTGTGGCCAAGTTAGTACTAGATGTGGGAGGGTGTAGCTACAGAATGTAGCAATCTGTCGCTGAAACAATGTAGCCAACTGTGGTTATTTTGTGGTTCTCTTTCGGAGATGTTGAGAAATCAATGTTACAATGTTTCTATTTGCACGCCGACAATGGAATAGACATCGTGCACGTTTACTAAGATAAATATTTATATTAAGAGTTTCATTTACAATCTGTTAAGAGTTAATCATTAAACTAGGGAGTACACACACACACACACACACACGGCAAAATACTTCTTATCACACCCAAAGATATAAAATCAGGTGAAGGCAAGAAGCTGAATGAAATCCTGTAACGTCAAGTGTTTTATGACATTCTTCATTGTGAGGAAGTCATTTAGGAGATTATCATCAGGTTCTAATCCCTCCATTTCCAATCTGTCACCGCTGGAAAACAGAAAACCCAAACCAGGCTGTTTTCCCAGATGCCACTACTTTAGCACTACTACTACTTTCAGTGTACCCCTATGATCCCTGGTCAAAAGTAGTGTACTATGTAGTGAAAAGGGAACCATTTGACACACACAGTACTGTAAAGTTGAAATCTATGACTAAACTTCCAACAGTTTGTCAACAGCTATCTTTAAACAATAGTTATAGCTGGTGCTTTCAAAGTTGATTATATTATATATTATTTGAAAGGTCATGACCTTTCAGAACCACTTGTAAAAACAACGTTTAAAGTCTATCAGGATTTCCTTTTCTTTTTTAAAGCAATTTATACAGGTAATTATGACATGCATCCTAGAGGTCGAAGGTCAAAGTTCTGTTTTATCTGAACATTCCTGAAAATGTGCTTCATTGATAGCTGTGAACCCAAGCTTTCCAATTATATACTGTATGATTTAAAGGGTATACTTGAGCAATAAGTAACATTCATTTCTGGAACATTCCACATTATAAGTGATGGAAAGGTCAACACCTGTATACTGACATTTTTTTGTGATAGGGTCAAATCCATGAGGGAATAGTGAATGGGATGGAGGGATGACTGAAAGAGTACTAACACAGAGGAAGCTGCCATTGCTGCGGTGCTATCACACATTTTAGAACTAGGGACATAGACCTTCTAGAAATTCACTATGAGACATCATCACCCTGAGTCCAACGCCAGCCCTCCAGTACCCCCAACAGTCCAACTCCAGCCCTCCAGTACCCCTAACAGTCCAACTCCAGCCCTCCAGTACCCCCAACAGTCCAACTCCAGTCCTCCAGTACCCCCATCAGTCCAACTCCAGTCCTCCAGTACCCCCAACAGCCCAACTCCAGTCCTCCAGTACCCCCAACAGTCCAACTCCAGTCCTCCAGTACCCCCAACAGCCCAACTCCAGTCCTCCAGTACCCCCAACAGCCCAACTCCAGTCCTCCAGTACCCCCAACAATCCAACTCCAGCCCTCCAGTACCCCCAACAGCCCAACTCCAGTACCCCCAACAGCCCAACTCCAGTACCCCCAACAGCCCAACTCCAGTACCCCCAACAGCCCAACTCCAGTACCCCCAACAGCCCAACTCCAGTACCCCCAACAGCCCAACTCCAGTACCCCCAACAGCCCAACTCCAGTCCTCCAGTACCCCCAACAGCCCAACTCCAGCCCTCCAGTACCCCCAACAGCCCAACTCCAGCCCTCCAGTACCCCCAACAGCCCAACTCCAGTCCTCCAGTACGCCCAACTCCAGTCCTCCAGTACCCCAAACAGTCCAACTCCAGCCCTCCAGTACCCCCAACAGTCCAACTCCAGCCCTCCAGTACCCCCAACAGTCCAACTCCAGCGCTGCAGTACCCCCAACAATCCAACTCAAGCCCTCCAGTACCCCCAACAGCCCAACTCCAGTACCCCCAACAGCCCAACTCCAGTACCCCCAACAGCCCAACTCCAGTACCCCCAACAGCCCAACTCCAGTACCCCCAACAGCCCAACTCCAGTACCCCCAACAGCCCAACTCCAGTACCCCCAACAGCCCAACTCCAGTACCCCCAACAGCGGGGTAGACAAAGGTATCAAACATAATGTAGAGGCTTATGATATAAAAAAATATACCTATGAGTTCAAAAGTGTAACTTACTGCAGTATTATTCTCGGGTTGAAGGGTGAATTCAGGCCTGGCTCGCAGTCTGCGTTCCAATTCATCCCAATGGATGTTTGATGGGGTTGAGGTCTCTCAGGGCTCTGTGTAGGTCATTCAAGTTCTTCCACACCGATCTCAACAAACCGTTTCTGTATGCTTTGTGCACGGGGGTATTGTTATGCTGAAACAGGAAAGGGCCTTCCCCAAACTGTTGCCATAAAGTTGAAAGTACAGAATGGTCTAGAATGTCATTGTATGCTGCAGCGTTAAGATTTCCCTTCACTGGAACTAAAGGGCCTAGCCCTAACCATAAAAAACAGCCCCAGATGCAGGTAGTGGGGCAGGTAGTGTTCTCCTGGCATCCGCCAAACCCAGATTCATCCGTCCGACTGCCAGATGGTGTAGCATGATTCACCTTGCGCGCTAACCAAGGTCGCCAGGTGTACGGTGTTTCCTCCGACACATTGGTGCGGCTGGCTTCCGGGTTGGATGCGCGCTGTGTTAAGAAGCAGTGCGGTTGGGTTGTGTTTCGGAGGACGCATGGCTTTCGACCTTCGTCTCACCCGAGCCCGTACGGGAGTTGTAGCGATGAGACAAGATAGTAATTACTAACAATTGGATACCACGAAATTGGGGAGAAGAAGGGGTAAAAAAAAAATTTAACAAAAAAAAACAAGCACTTACTGTTGAGCAGGGCAGAAATGTTACAAACTGACTTATTGGATACGTGGCATCCTTGAAAGTCACTGAGCTCTTCAGTAAGGCCATTCTACTGCCAATGTTTGTCTATGGAGATTGCATGTGACCAAAATGCAATATGTTGCATGCTTTGTATTGCTGTTTTGATTGAAGTTGACTTGAAAACAAGTCACTAAGACTCAATCAATCTGAATAGGTTTATTTGGATTTAGTGCTAGGCTATATCAAGCATCCCATATCTGATTTCCAGATGACTTTGTCATCCTAAATATAAGGTCTAAATCTCTCTGTGTGTCTCCTATGAGCAGTTAGAATCAAATGTGCATATCCACTATCTTAATTCACGTGGTTGATTCCAAAATGTCTGACCTTGGTGTGTAGCTGAGGTCGAGACAGCAGTCGCATCGTGTGCGTGTGCGTGTGCTGCTCTGTACCATCACTCATTCTTATATCCTTATGTACATATTCTTTATCCCCTTACACTGTGTACAAGACAGTAGTTTTGGAATTGTTAGTTAGATTACTTGTTATTACTGCATTGTCGGAACTAGAAGCACAAGCATTTCGCTACACTCGCATTAACATCTGCTAACCATGTGTATGTGACAAATAAAATTTGATTTGCGTGTGCGTGTGCGTGTGCGTGTGCGTGTGTGTGAGATACTAAGTAGAGAGCTTTTCTTCGTTGTTCAAGCCTGTTACATCACATTGATCTGCTTAGCATGTCGACCAGGCAGCAACCCTCCCTCTCTCTTTTCAGGAAACAAAATGGGGTTAACATATGAGTGATGGAGTTCTTTCCTGTTGATTTCACTACATAAATACCAAATAGAAAGACTTCATATTATAACAAAATAATAATATTATTATTATTATTTATATTGATATTATTGTTATTACTGGATCAGTAATGTAGTCTGGATCAGTAATGTAGTCTGGATCAGTAATATAGTCTGGATCAGTAATGTAGTCTGGATCAGTCGATGTGTTAGGAACTGGATCAGTAATGTAGTCTGGATCAGTAATAGTCTGGATCAATCAATGTGTTAGGAACTGGATCAGTAATGTAGTCTGGATCAGTAATATAGTCTGGATCTGTAATGTAGTCTGGATCAGTCAATGTGTTAGGAACTGGATCAGTAATGTAGTCTGGATCAGTCAATGTGTTAGGAACTGGATCAGTAATGTAGTCTGGATCAGTCAATGTGTTAGGAACTGGATCAGTAATGTAGTCTGGATCAGTCAATGTGTTAGGAACTGGATCAGTAATGTAGTCTGGATCAGTCAATGTGTTAGGAACTGGATCAGTAATGTTGTCTAGGCCCATATTTACAAAGCGTCTCAGAATAGGAGTGCCGATCTAGGATCAGGTCCCTCCTCTTATTCATTATGGTTTAAAATACAAAACTGATCCTAGGTCAGCACTATTACTCTGCAATACTTTGTGAATATCGGACCTGGTTTCAAATCAGTTTGTGGATACCGGACCTGGTTTCAGATCAGTTTGTGGATACCGGACCTGGTTTCAGATCAGTTTGTGGATACCGGACCTGGTTTCAGATCAGTTTGTGGATACCGGACCTAGTTTCAGATCAGTTTGTGGATACCGGACCTGGTTTCAGATCAGTTTGTGGATACCGGACCTGGTTTCAGATCAGTTTGTGGATACCGGACCTGGTTTCAGATCAGTTTGTGGATACCGGACCTGGTTTCAGATCAGTTTGTGGATACCGGACCTGGTTTCAGATCAGTTTGTGGATACCGGACCTGGTTTCAGATCAGTTTGTGGATACCGGCCCTGGTTTCAGATCAGTTTGTGGATACCGGACCTGGTTTCAGATCAGTTTGTGGATACCGGACCTGGTTTCAGATCAGTTTGTGGATACCGGCCCTGGTTTCAGATCAGTTTGTGAATACCGGACCTGGTTTCAGATCAGTTTGTGGATACCGGCCCTGGTTTCAGATCAGTTTGTGGATACCGGCCCTGGTTTCAGATCAGTTTGTGAATACCGGACCTGATTTGGTATTAGTGCAGCTACTCTTCCTGGGGTCCACAGAAAACATGAAACATAATACAGAAATACAAAACATCAATAGACAAGAACAGGTCGAGGACAGAACTACATAGTTTGTGCTTTTCTGACACATGTTGCACTTCTGTCTTCTTCAGGTTTCATCCTACAGTATGTCATGTAAATAGAGATGAAATAGACTCATTAACATCCTATCTTCTGTCTTCTCCAGGTCTGTTCAGGGCCGCTGTCCCCAGTGGTGCCTCTACTGGTATCTATGAAGCTCTGGAGCTCCGTGACAACGATAAGACGCGCTACCTGGGCAAAGGTACGCACAACTCCCTCTTCTGATTGGACTAGCTAGTAACACTCCCTGTTCTGATTGGACTAGCTAGTAACACTCCCTGTTCTGATTGGACTAGCTAGTTTACTTGTCATTTACAGTGCATAGCGAAGGTCACACCCCTTGCATAGTCTTCACATTTTACTGCCTTAAAATTACAACAATTGATCTACAGTGCATTTGGAAAGTATTCAGACCCCTTGACTTTTTCCACATTTTGTTACGTTAAAACCTTATAAATAGGTTTTTCTCTCTCGTCAATCTACCCAAATGCCAAAGCAAAAACACGTTTTTAGACATTTTTGCAAATGAATAAAAATAATAAACATATATATCAAATGTACATAAGTATTCAGACTCTTTACTCAGTACATTGTTGATGCACATTTGGCAGTGATTACAGCCTAGAGTCTTGGGTATGATGATACAAGCTTGGCACACCTGTATTTGGGGAGTTTCTTTGCAGATCCTCTCAAGCTCTGTCAGGTTGGATGGGGAGCGTCACTACACAGCTATTTTCAGGTCTCTCCAGAGATGTAGGATCAAGTTCAAGTCTTGGCTCTGGCTGGGTCACTCAAGGACATTCAGAGACTTTTGCTGAAGCCACTCCTGTGTTGTCTTGGCTGTGTGCTTAGTGTCGTTGTCCTGTTGGAAGGTGAACCTTCGTCCCCAGTCTGAGGTCCTGAGCGCTCTGGAGCAGGTTTTCATCAAGGATCTCTGTACTTTGCTCCATTCATCTTTCCCCTTATCCTGACTAGTCTCCCAGTCCCTGAAAAACATCCCCAGAGCATGATGCTGCTACCCCCATGCTTCACCGCAGGGATGGTGCCAGGTTTCCTCCAGACGTGACAATTGGCATTCAGGCCACAGAGTTCAGTCTTGGTTTCATCAGACCAGATAATCTAGTTTCTCATGGTCAGAGTCTTTAGGTGCCTTTTGGCAAACTCCAAGTGCGCTGTCATGTGCCTTGTACTGAGGAGTGGCTTCCGTCTGGCCACTCTACTATAAAGGCCTGATTGGTGGAGTGCTGCAGAGATGGTTGTCCTTCTGGAAGATTCTCCCATCTCCACAGAGGAACTCTGGAGTTCTGTCAGAGTGACCATTGGGTTCTTGGTCACCCCTCTGACCAACCCCTTCCACCCCAATTGCTCAGTTTAGCCAGGCGGCCAGCTCTAGGAAGAGTCTTGGTGTTTCCAAACTTCTTCCATTTAAGAATGATGGAGTCCACTGTGTTCTTGGGGACCTACAATGCTGCAGACATTTTTGGTACCCTTCCCCAGATCTGTGCCTCCACACAATCCTACAGACAATTAATTTGACCTCAAGTCTTAGTTTTTTGCTCAGAGAACTGTGGAACCTTATATAGACAGGTGTGTGCCTTTCCCAATCATGTCCAATCAATTGAATTTACCACAGGTGGACTCCAATCAAGTTGTAGAAACATTTAAAGAATAATTATCAGCTTAATTTCGAGTCTCATAGCAAAGGGTCTGAATATTTATGTAAATAAGGTATTTCTGCTTTTTTATTTTTATATATAAAGTTGAAAAAATTCTAAAAACCTGTTTTCGCTTTGTCATTATGGGGTATAAGAGTTGTATAAAGTTGGTTGAATCTTATTCAAAATGGTTTACAGCTGAATGGCCTCCCGGGTGACGCAGTGGTTAAGGGCGCTGTACTGCTGCGCCACCAGAGCCCAGGCTCTGTCGTAACCGGCCGCGCCCGGGAGGTCTGTGGGGCGACGCACAATTGGCCTAGCGTCGTCCGGGTTAGGGAGGGTTTGGCCGGTAGGGAAATCCTTGTCTCATCGCGCACCAGCGACTCCTGTGGCGGGCCAGGCGCAGGGCGCGCTAACCAAGGTTGCCAGGTGCACGGTGTTTCCTCCCAAAAAATTGGTGCGGCTGGCTTCCGGGTTGGATGCGCGCTGTGTTAAGAAGCAGTTGGGTTGTGTATTGGTTGTGTATCGGAGGACGCATGACTTTCAACCTTCGTCTTTCCCGAGCCCGTACGGGAGTTGTAGCGATGAGACAAGATATTAGCTACTAAACAATTGGATACCATGAAATTAGGAAGAAAAAGGGGTAAAATAAAAAATAAAAATAAATGGTTTACAGCTGTAATAGTTGCCAAATGACATACGCAATCAAGACATGTTATTTTTGTATTAATTCTGAAATGTTTCTATAACTTTCTTTCATTTCTAAATGTGTTCCCTTTATAAATAGCATTTTGAGGCAGTATAATGTGTAGACTTTCACCAGGCTATAGGCACTGTATTTATAAGTGGACTTTAGAAACACACTAGTCTTAGAATGTATTGTTGACATAGCTAGTTTCCAATGTTTGCTTCCATTTCCAATGTCCATGTACTCTAGCCTGGTCCTAGATCTCACTGTGCTGCATGGCCAGCTCGTGTGGTTGCCATGGTAATAACCATAGGAGTTGGCAAGACAGCACAGACACATCTGGGACCAGGCTAGTACACAGCTCACTCTATACATTTTTTCCATTACATGTTTTCTATATTTTCCTTCGTTCTTCATCATTCTTTTCTCTGACACTTCATCCTTCTCTCCTCCTGTCAGGGGTGAAAAGGGCTGTTAAACATATTAATGAGTTCTTGGCCCCAGCTCTGTGTAACCAGGTAAATGCACAGTGTGGTGGAGCAACAGGAGTAAGACAGAGATAACACTGAATATGAACTGGTTGATGAAAGCATGACTTTCAAGTGGGTTTGCCATGATTTGACAAGTAACTAACCTCTGTGGCAGGCATTCACAGACGATCACAGATTTTCTAAATCGTTATTACGGCCATAAAAATATAATGACTAGAAGGGACATTCCTCCAAGTCAAAGTTCCGTGACGGGTGGACCGACCGGCGGCCATATTGTCATTCTATTTCTGTGATTACCCCATGATCCCAATAGTAGATCATTCCACTTGACCTTTGTTTAACCAGCCTAGTTGCTGCCACCACAGCAGATAATATTAGCGAGATCTAAGGCTTGCTCTGTGATCGTCTAGTAATGCCTGCTGCTCTTGCATGGTCTACTTCTCCCTGGGTCGTGACGCTTTGCTTGTCCCCTCTGCAGGTGTCTCAAAAGCTGTTGATCATATCAATAAAACTATTGCACCTGCGCTTGTACGGCAGGTAGGAACATTCACTGTTTGACTAACATTGACAACGTTGTGCTGGTGTCGAGTCAGTGTTGCATAGAGTGTACAGTATGGCATAGAGCAGCTAAGAACAATCCTGAGGACAATGAAGTCAGAGGGTAAGAGAAGACACGTCACTTCAAGTTCCGTTTATTAGTTGTTGTTTTTTTACCCCATGGAGTTTGCTAGATACAATATATCCTCTTGGTCTGTTGAATTTCTCTGTAAGATGTTATTATTGTATGTATTCAACACTGTACTCACCTCAGTGACCAGAGCTACAGAGGTCTCAGGTAACCTGGCTAGGTAGCACCTCAAGATGCTGTGTGTAGTGTGTACTAGTGAACCTAAACATCCTTGAAGACAGGTGTTTTGGACTAACCTGTTTGAACTTTGAACTAACCTTTTTGTTTGTTTGTTTGTCAGTTCCGTCCATCTCTAATGACTGGTGTGTTGTTCTGTGTCTGTCTGTCTGTCTCCTGTTGTTCAGAACGTCAACGTCCTGGAGCAGGAAAAGGTTGACAAGCTGATGTTGGACATGGATGGCACAGAGAACAAGTGTAGGTTACTTTCTTTTGGTTGGTATATGGAATTTTAGCATAGAGTTGAGTGCATTCCAGTGTACGAGGCTTCAATGCAAATACAGGCATGTCATGTTACCTTCCTTAGGACCTTAGAACAGCAGTCTACTTGAATACAGCCCAAATCCACAATTTAGGAAAATGAGAAAAAAGGCAGAAATTGTTTGCTTTATTGGCTCTTCACTTTCTGCCCCCCCCCCCCCCCCCTCAGCTAAGTTTGGTGCCAACGCCATCCTGGGCGTGTCCCTGGCTGTGTGCAAGGCCGGTGCTGCTGAGAAAGGTGTCCCCCTTTACCGTCACATCGCTGACCTCGCTGGCAACCCCAATGTCATCCTCCCCGTCCCTGTAAGTTTATCGTCATCCTACCAGTCCCCATTAAGTTTATCGTCATCCTACCAGTCCCCATTAAGTTTATCGTCATCCTACCAGTCCCCATTAAGTTTATCGTCATCCTACCAGTCCCCATTAAGTTTATCGTCATCCTACCAGTCCCCATTAAGTTTATCGTCATCCTACCAGTCCCCATTAAGTTTATCGTCATCCTACCAGTCCCCATTAAGTTTATCGTCATCCTACCAGTCCCATTTAAGTCTGTGTTTACTAATGTGTGAGTCATCTTTATGTGACCTTGCATCAAGACTGTGTTGTCCTGCTGAGCTAAAGCTGACTTACAGTTGAAGTCGGAGGTTTACATACACTTAGGTTCATTGAAACTCGTTTTTCAACCACTCCACAAATATCTTGTTAACAAACTATAGTTTTGGCAAGTCGGTTAGGACATCTACTTTGTGCAGGACACAAGTCATTTTTCCAACAATTGTTTACAGACAGATTTTTTTCACTTATAATTCACTGCATCACAATTCCAGTGGGTCAGAAGTTTACATACACTAAGTTGACTGTGCCTTTAAGTAGCTTGGAAAATTCCAGAAAATGATGTCATGGCTTTAGAAGCTCCTGATAGGCTAATTGACATCATTTGAATCAATTGGAGGTGTACCTGTTTATGTATTTCAAGGCTTACCTTCAAACTCAGTGCCTCTTTGCTTGACATCATGAGAAAATCAAAAGAAATCAGCCACAACCTCAGAAAATAATTGTATACCTCCACCAGTCTAGTTCATCTTTGGGAGCAATTTCCAAACGCCTGAAGGTACCACGTTCATCTGTACAAACAATAGTACGCAAGTATAAACACCATGGGACCACGCAGCCATCATACCGCTCAGGAAGGAGACGCGTTCTGTCTCCTAGAGATTAACGTACTTTGGTGCGAAAAGTGCAAATCAATCCCAGAACAACAGCAAAGGACCTTGTGAAGATGCTGAAGGAAACAGGTACAAAAGTATCTATATCCACAGTAAAACGAGTCCGATATCGACATAACCTGAAAGGCCGCTCAGCAAGGAAACTATGGTTTGCAACTGCACATGGGGACAAAGGTCATACTTTTTGGAGAAATGTCCTCTGGTCTGATGAAACAAAAATATAACTGTTTGGCCATACTGACCATCGTTATGCTTGGAGGAAAAAGGGGAAGGCTTGCAAGCCGAAGAACACCATCCCAACGTGAAGCACAGGGGTGGCAGCATCATGTTGTGGGGGTGCTTTGCTGCAGGAGGGACTGGTGCACTTCACAAAATAGATGGCAGCATGAGGTAGGAAAATGATGTGGATATATTGAAGCAACATCTCAAGACATCAGTCAGGAAGTTAAAGCTTGGTCGCAAATGGGTCTTCCAAATGGACAATGACCCCAAGCATACTTCCAAAGTTGTGGTGAAATGAATTAAGGACAACAAAGTCAAGGTATTGGAGTGGCCATCACAAAGCCCTGACCTCAATCTTATAGAAAATGTGTGGGCTGAACTGAAAAAGCGTGTGTGAGCAAGGAGGCTTACAAACCTGACTCAGTTACACCAGCTCTGGTAGGAGGAATTGGACAAATTTCACCCAACTTGTTGTAGAAGGCTACCCGAAACGTTTGACTCAAGTTAAACAATTTAAAGGCAATGTTACCAAATACTAAATGAGTGTATGTAAACTTCTGACCCACTGAATGTGATGAAAGAAGTAAAAGCTGAAATAAATCATTCTCTCTACTATTATTCTGACATTTCACATTCTTAAAATAAAGTGGTGATCCTAACTGACCTAAGAGAGGGAATTTTTACTTTGATTAAATGTCAGGAATTATGAAACTGAGTCTAAATGTATTTGGCTATGCTGTTTGTAAATTTCCGACTTCAACTGTACGTTAGCTCCCCGAGCTAATGCTTAGGCTTTAGCTCAGCTGGATAATACAGTCTAGTGTTGCTGTGGTTCACTGAGCTGCTACGTCTTACCTCTGATATGTTGGTGTGAAGGTGAAACCCGTCTAGCTCTCCTTCGTTACAATGTCCACATTGCTTTGCTCTTCAGTCATCTTTGAACACTTTTTTTTCATTTTGTTTGATATGAAACTTCAGTTTGATTTGTCTGTTGTCTCTGTCCAAGGCCTTCAACGTGATCAACGGAGGTTCCCACGCAGGCAACAAGCTGGCCATGCAGGAGTTCATGATCCTCCCTGTAGGAGCCAGCACCTTCAAGGAGGCCATGAGGATCGGAGCCGAGGTCTACCACAACCTGAAGAACGTCATCAAGAAGAAGTACGGCCAGGACGCCACTAACGTGGGAGACGAGGGAGGCTTCGCCCCCAACATCCTGGAGAACAAGGAAGGTGAGAGCCGATGAGTGTCAGTCAGTTAATAAATCAATCCATTAATCAGTGTATAGCCCTTTTTCTCCAGCAACAGTTGTCACATGTCCAGCAGTATGGCACCACTGCAGCGTCACTTCAGTGGAATAATGAGTTGTGATGCTGCTTCCTGACACTTCTGTGCCTGAGCTGAGAGGGAATGTCCTAGAACCCTCTAGTACTTCACCTAAGACTCCTTCGCCCCTTCATCTTCCCCTCCCGTGACCCTATGTTGGTGTGGCTCTTTCTATTCATTTGCCCAGGAATGCTACTCCGGAGGCGACAGATGAAGGCCTCAATCCAATACTGAATAATGTACAGACCAGTGTAGCTCTGTTTGACTCTGTGTAGCTCAGTATATTTCAATCAGCACATGTGAGTGGAGTTGAGCGGTTGGAAATCCCGCTCCTCGCTCATGGTGCGGTGTGTCTTTCCTAACGCTCTGCTAAAAAATAAAAAATAAAACGTTCACAGAAAAATCTTCACTTTCGCTCCAAATTCGCTCCATTCATTAAAAATCACAATTTAACCAGCACCCATCTATTTTTGTGACTAACTGGACCTACCAATTGGTTTTTAAGTATTGAAACCAAACCATGTGGATTTGAATGAAAAGTATTTGAATAAACATGAAAAAGTGAATTTAAGAAGCGAACATCATTTCAAATAGGTTACATGTCATATTAAACAGCATATATAGGTCAGGACCCAGACAGGGAGCCTAAGAATGAATTGATAAATGTATATAAAGCCAACCAAATCTCATTATTCATCGTGAGGGAATCTTAACTCTAATGTATCTATGTTCCTCTCAGCTCTGGAGCTGCTGAAGGAAGCCATTGGCAAAGCCGGCTACACCGACAAGATCGTGATCGGCATGGACGTGGCCGCCTCCGAGTTCTACAAGGACGGGAAATACGACCTGGACTTCAAGTCACCTGACGACTCCAGCCGTTACATCACCCCAGACCAGCTGGGAGACCTCTACAAGAGCTTCGTCAAGGATTACCCAGGTTGGTGTCCATGCATCCCAAATGCCACCCTATTCCCTATATAGTGCACTACTTTTGACCCCCATCACCAAGGGGGACAGGTTGCCTGGGGTCGGCAGTGCCACTACCACTAGATGAAGAATTACCCAGGTCTGCTACTAAGAGAAACACTAATCCTCATTTTAAGACTCCGGCTGAGTTACCCAGGTCTGCTACTGAGAACCACTGATCCTCATTATACTGTTAAGACTCCGGTCACAGTCCCCAATGGCACACTATTCCCTATAGGGCACACTACTACCCATAGGGCTCTGGTTAATAGTAGTGCACTATTTTTTATTTTTTTTATGTAGGGAATAGGGTGCCATTTCTGTTAGGCTGAGTGACTGACTTTCGCCCTCTGTAAGAGGCCAGGGCCTCTGTGGATCTTTAAGATACTGTAATACTCCTCTAGCTAAAGGTAAATCCGTTGAACAATAAATATCTAATTGCAGTCAATTAGGCTTTAAAGTGACTTATCCCTTCCTATCCCCAGTCGTGACCTCAACGACGTGCTCTAACGACTAACCCGTTACAACCGTCCTCCTCCTGTCTTCTACAGTGGTGTCCATTGAGGATCCCTTCGACCAGGATGACTGGGCGGCATGGTCCAAGTTCACGGCGGAGACCAGCATCCAGGTGGTGGGTGACGATCTGACAGTCACCAACCCCAAGCGCATCGCCAAGGGTGTGGCCGACAAGGCCTGCAACTGCCTGCTGCTCAAGGTCAACCAGATCGGCTCCGTCACAGAGTCCCTGCAGGCGTAAGTACCGGTCCACGCGCAGACAGACAATTCATATATAGTTAGCGACACCACTCGCTCTGTACCACTGGCACCCATTTTGACTTGCTCAGGGAAACAGAGTCCCAAGTGGGGTTTTTTTCATACAGAATAGAATGTAGTGTACCACCAGATAGAATGAATGTTACAGAATAGAATGTAGTGTACTACCAGATAGAATGAATGTTACAGAATAGAATGTAGTGTACTACCAGATAGAATGAATGTTACAGAATAGAATGTAGTGTACTACCAGATAGAATGAATGTTACAGAATAGAATGTAGTGTACTACCAGATAGAATGAATGTTACAGAATAGAATGTAGTGTACTACCAGATAGAATGTAGTGTACTACCAGATAGAATGTAGTGTACTACCAGATAGAATGTAGTGTACTACCAGATAGAATGAATGTTACAGAATAGAATGTAGTGTACTACCAGATAGAATGTAGTGTACTACCAGATAGAATGTAGTGTACCACCAGATAGAATGTAGTGTACCACCAGATAGAATGTAGTGTACCACCAGATAGAATGTAGTGTACCACCAGATAGAATGTAGTGTACCACCAGATAGAATGTAGTGTACCACCAGATAGAATGTAGTGTACCACCAGATAGAATGTAGTGTACCACCAGATAGAATGTAGTGTACCACCAGATAGAATGTAGTGTACCACCAGATAGAATGTAGTGTACCACCAGATAGAATGTAGTGTACCACCAGATAGAATGTAGTGTACCACCAGATAGAATGTAGTGTACCACCAGATAGAATGTAGTGTACCACCAGATAGAATGTAGTGTACCACCAGATAGAATGTAGTGTACCACCAGATAGAATGTAGTGTACCACCAGATAGAATGTAGTGTACCACCAGATAGAATGTAGTGTACCACCAGATAGAATGTAGTGTACCACCAGATAGAATGTAGTGTACCACCAGATAGAATGTAGTGTACCACCAGATAGAATGAATGTTACAGAATAGAATGTAGTGTACTACCAGATAGAATGAATGTTACAGAATAGAATGTAGTGTACCACCAGATAGAATGTAGTGTACCACCAGATAGAATGTAGTGTACTACCAGATAGAATGTAGTGTACTACCAGATAGAATGTAGTGTACTACCAGATAGAATGTAGTGTACCACCAGATAGAATGTAGTGTACCACCAGATAGAATGTAGTGTACCACCAGATAGAATGTAGTGTACCACCAGATAGAATGTAGTGTACCACCAGATAGAATGTAGTGTACCACCAGATAGAATGTAGTGTACCACCAGATAGAATGTAGTGTACCACCAGATAGAATGTAGTGTACCACCAGATAGAATGTAGTGTACCACCAGATAGAATGTAGTGTACCACCAGATAGAATGTAGTGTACCACCAGATAGAATGTAGTGTACCACCAGATAGAATGTAGTGTACCACCAGATAGAATGTAGTGTACCACCAGATAGAATGTAGTGTACCACCAGATAGAATGTAGTGTACCACCAGATAGAATGTAGTGTACCACCAGATAGAATGTAGTGTACCACCAGATAGAATGTAGTGTACCACCAGATAGAATGTAGTGTACCACCAGATAGAATGTAGTGTACCACCAGATAGAATGCACAAGATACAAGGAGAACTCCGGTGATGTATTATCTTCCTTGACTCCAGGCCTACTTTTCTTAGGTAGACATTTTACAATACCTTCAAAGAAATGAGTGAAACCATACTACAGTAGCTGTATCTAAGAACTAGATAATGAACCTGTAGTAGTAGTAGTAGTGGTAGTGGTAGTAGTGGTGGTGATAGTGGTAGTAGTGGTGGTAGTAGTAGTAGAAGCGGTAGTAGTAGTGGTGGTGGTGATGGTAGTAGAAGCGGTAGTAGTAGCAGTAGTGGTGGTATTAGCGGTGGTGGTAGTGGTAGTGGTGGTGGTGATAGTGGTAGTAGTAGTAGTGGTGGTGGTGGTGATAGTGGTAGTAGTAGTAGTAGTAGTAGTAGTGGTAGTAGTAGTAGAAGCGGTAGTAGTAGTGGTGGTGGTGATGGTAGTAGAAGCGGTAGTAGTAGCAGTAGTGGTTGTATTAGCGGTGGTGGTGGTGGTAGTGGTGTTAGTAGCAGTAGTGGTAGTAGTAGTGGCGGTAGTGGCAGTAGTGGTAGTAGTAGTGGTGGTAGTAGTGGTGGTGGTGGTGGTAGTAGTATTTGTGATAGTAGTATTTGTGCTAGTAGTGGTGGTAGTAGTATTTGTGGTAGTAGTAGTGGTGGTAGTGGTAGTAGTAGTGGTGGTGGTGGTGGTAGTAGTGGTAGTGGTGGTGGTAGTAGTATTTGTGCTAGTAGTGGTGGTAGTAGTATTTGTGATAGTAGTAGTGGTGGTAGTGGTAGTAGTGGTGGTGGTGGTGGTGGTAGTAGTGGTAGTGGTGGTGGTAGTAGTATTTGTGCTAGTAGTGGTGGTAGTAGTATTTGTGGTAGTAGTAGTGGTAGTAGTATTTGTGGTAGTAATAGTGGTGGTAGTAGTAGTAGTGGTGGTAGTGGTAGTAGTAGTAGTGGTGGTAGTGGTAGTAGTAGTGGTAGTGGTGAGCTCTAGCAGCAGTAGTTGTTTATTTATACCAAGATTGGAATTTGATTCATCATCACAAGCATCTTTATACAAGACAGACATTGATCCTGTACCTGTTTCCTGTGTAGTTGCAAGATGGCCCAGACAAACGGCTGGGGAGTGATGGTCAGCCATCGCTCTGGAGAGACAGAGGACACCTTCATTGCTGACCTGGTTGTCGGTCTCTGCACTGGACAGGTAGGCTACACCTCTTTTAAGATCAATACATAGATATTACTACTGGTGTGGCCTGGAAACCACAGCGTTGTTGGCTCAAACCTCTCCAGACAGACATTTGTTCTGTCCTTTAGTGATATTCTATTACATGTCATTACATTCAATGCAACTGCAAGCTCCCTCACCAAAGTTGTTCAGCGTCGGTTTTTCTCAGTTTTGCCCTTAGCTACAGCGAGTGTACCGATAACTTGGTATGCTGTGTTCCAGTGAACGGAAGTAACTGATATGCTGTGTTCCAGTGAACGTAGGTAACTGATATGCTGTGTTCCCTTCTCCAGATCAAGACCGGTGCTCCATGCAGGTCTGAGCGTCTGGCTAAGTACAACCAGCTGCTCAGGTGAGCCCCCCCCCCCGTCTTTAAACTCTATCTCAGCTGTATAAAATGCTGTCGCTAGGAAAACTACCATGTCATATGTTCTTCATTAGATATATCTCCATGACTTAAACGAGCTAGACTTGGCCCAAATATCACTCATCTCAATGTACAATTATCAAGGATAGTACTCGGTTGTTTTATGACTCTCTCTTTTAGCCGTTAAAATGGTTCAAGTGTTGAAACCTCAAACTGACTGACTTCCTTCCCTTCCATAGGATTGAGGAGGAGCTTGGCGACAAGGCTGTTTTCGCTGGCAAAAACTTCAGGCACCCAATCTAAGGAGGTTTTCTATCCTTGGGCCTTCTTGATTTCATCCTGCATACATACAGTACACACACACACACACACACACACACACATAAAAGCCACGCTAGGTCGCTCGCCCTGCCCTGTCCGGAGGGGGGAGATGGAACGGCAATGAAACCTAAGGTCCAAGTGTGTCCAGGAAACCCTAATCTAACTCTCACTGCAGTACACCAACCCGTCTTCTATGATTTGGCTCCTCAGTAGTGTCGGTCCTTTATTTGTGTTAGTGTAACGTTGTCGTGTGAAGACGAGAGTTTTTTTTGTTGTTGTCTGGCTTCTTGTGAGTTGTAGTGATTCTTGGTAGCCTCCTACTGAGTACTATTATTCTAGTGAAGAGCTACTTTTAAGTTTAGCACTGTGCTGTTATTGAGACAAGAGTATTGTATGTGCAATGTGTCGCCTCTGAAGAGAGGTTCCTGGTGTTGCTACTGTAAACGTTGGCAGAATTACAAGAAATAAACAATCTCCTATGAAACGGACCAGAGATGTCATTCGGTGTCCCTGTGTGCTTTCTTGTCACGAGAAAATGTATCTTAACTATTTTATATTGGCAATCCTGACATTTAATTTACTGCCATCAACCCACATTTTATTAGCCTCGTAATTACCAGGCTGATTACCGCTGTAGAGAAACAGGATCACATGACTTATGGATGATTGTACAAGGTTCATGTTTAATATCCTTTTGATTATTTACTAACTTTAGTGACGTGTCATGGATGAAGTCTTGAGACCTACAGTTGAAGTCGGAAGTTTACATACACTTAGATTGAAGTCATTAAAACTCGTTTTTCAACCACTCCACACATTTCTTGTTAACAAACTATAGTTTTGTCGGTTAGGACATCTACTTGGTGCATGACACAAGTAATTTTTCCAACAATTGTTTACAGACAGATTATTTCACTTAACTCACTGTATCACAATTCCAGTGGATCAGAAGTTAACATGCACTAAGTTAACTGTGCCTTTAAGTAGCTTGGAAAATTCCAGAAACTGATGTCATGGCTTTAGAAGCTTCTGGTAGGCTAATTGACATCATTTGAGCCAATTGGAGGTGTACCTGTAGATGTATTTCAAGGCCTACCTTCAAACTCAGTGCCTCTTTGCTTGACATCATGAGAAAATCAAAGAAAATCAGCCAAGACCTCAGAAAAACATTTTTAGACCTTCACAAGTCTGGTTCATCCTTGGGAGCAATTTCCAAACGCCTGAAGGTACCACGTTCATCTGTACAAACAAAAGTACGCAAGTATAAACACCATGGGACCATTAACACCGCTCAGGAAGGAGACGCGTTCTATCTCCTAGAGATGAACATACTGTGGTGCGAAAAGTGCAAATCAATCCCAGAACAACAGCAAAGGACCTTGTGAAGATGCTGGAGGAAACAGGTACAAAAGTATTTATATCCACAGTAAAACGAGTCCTATATCGACATAACCTGAAAGGCCGCTCAGCAAGGAAGAAGCCACTGCTCCAAAACCACCATAAAAAAGCCCGACTACGGTTTGCCACTGCACATGGGGACAAAGATCGTACTTTTTGGAGAAATGTCCTCTGGTCTGATGAAACAAAAATAGAACCGTTTGGCCATAATGACCATCGTTATGTTTGGAGGAAAAAGGGGGAGGCTTGCAAGCCAAAGAACACCATCCCAACCGTGAAGCACGGGGGTGGCAGCATCATGTTGTGGGGGTGCTTTGATGTAAGAGGGACTGGTGCACTTCACAAAATAGATGGCTTCATGAGGTAGGAAAATGATGTGGATATATTGAAGCAACATCTCAAGACATCAGTCAGGAATTTAAAGCTTGGTCACAAATGGGTCTTCCAAATGGACAATGACCCCAGGGTAGCCTAGTGGTTAGAGCGTTGGACTAGTAACTGGAAGGTTGCAAGTTCAAACCCCTGAGCTGACAAGGTACAAATATGTCGTTCTGCCTCTGAACAGGCTGTTAACCCACTGTTCCTAGGCCGTCGTTGAAATTAAGAATGAACTGACTTGCCTCGTTAAATAAAGGTAAAATAAATAAAAATACTTTGAAAGTTGTGGCAAAATGGCTTCAAGACAACAAAGTCAAGGTATTGGAGGGTCATCACAAAGCCCAGACCTCAATCTTTTAGAACATTTGTGGGCCTACAAACCTGACTCAGTTACACCAGCTCTGTCAGGAGGAATGGGCCAAAATTCACCCAACTTATTGTGGCAAGGTTGTGGAAGGCTACCCGAAACGTTTGACTCAAGTTAAAAAATTTAAAGGCAATGCTACCAAATACTAAATCTGACCCACTGGGAATGTGATGAAAGAAATAAAAGCTGAAATAAATCATTCTCTCTACTATTATTCTGACATTTCACATTCTTAAAATAAAGTGGTGGTCCTAAATGACCCGAAGACAGGGAATCTTTACTTGGATTAAATGTCAGGAATTGTGAAAAACTGAGTTTAAATGTATTTGGCTATGCTGTATGTAAACTTCAGACTTCAACTGTATATGAACTCCTGCTCATAAACGGCCCTAGCGGTTTCTATGTTGTGATGTAATTGGAACTGCCAGTGAGAGTCAGTAACATGAGCCGGCGCCGAGAGGGACAGGGACGCCATTTCTGGACGTAACAGGATCCAGCAGGGCAGAGATCCCTCTCTTGAAGGGCCTGTGAGTTCCAGACCTAGGTTCAACTATTATTTGAAAGATCTAATATTATATATGTGCTTGATTGAGCTTGCCTGGTACAATGGAATCAATGGAATAGTGCCAAAAATGGCTAACCCCGCCTATCTGGCCCTCCAGACAGGCTAAAGCAAACGCTCAATGTATTTGAAAGATTTAAAATACTATTTGAACCAAGCTCTGACATTTAATGTTGTAGGCCTACTGTCACATCTACTCCCGCTCCCCCTCTTCAGCGCTCGACGTCGCTAGTCTATTAACCACCGAACCTGGCAACCCATCATTACATACACCTGGCAACCCTTTTTACATGCACCTGGCAACTCTCATTACGCCCACCTGGCAACTCTCATTACGCACATCTGGCAACCCTCATTACGCACACCTGGCAACCCTCACGACACACACCTTGCAGCCCTCATTATACACACCTGGCAACCCTTATTACATGCACCTGGCAACCCTCATTACACCACCTGGCAACCCTCACGACACACACCTGGCAACCCTCATTACACCACCTGGCAACCCTCACGACACACACCTGGCAACCCTCTTTACGCACACCTTGCATCCCTCATTAAACACACCTGGCAACCATCATTTCACACACCTAGCAACCCTCCTTACGGACAACTGGTAACCCTCATTACACCACTTGGCAGCCCTCATTACACTACCTGGCAACCCTCATTAAATACACCTGGCAACCTTTATTTCACACATCTAGCAACTCACATAACTCACACCTGGCAACCCTCATTACGCACACCTGGCAACCCTCATTACGCACACATGGCAACCCTCATTACACACACCTGGCAACCCTCATTACGCACACCTGGCAACCCTCATTACACACACCTGGCAACCCTCATTACACACACCTGGCAACCCTCATTACACACACCTGGACTCCATCACAACCCTGATTACTCCCCCTTTATCTAGCATCACTCTTCAGGCAGCGTTGGTTATGTTTCCTTCTCTAACGGTTCGCTTGTTATTTTATAGGTCTACATTCATTATTATTAAACTACCTGACTCCCTGCGTCAACGTTACAGAATACAGCCTCAACAAATGGAAGCAGCAGTTAATCAGGACATCTCCTAGATGGTCAGCCAACAGGGACACCTACTTCGCCAACACCACGACTAACTGGCAGAACTGGGGACGGCTACGGATGAGGTCCTCTGTGTTCTTCAACCTCTCGACATTCCCCAGAGGGGCGTCAACTCCAACATGCGGAGGATTCTCTACCACAAGTCGAGCCAGCACCTCAGCCCATCCAACAGTCCGCCCAGGTCAGCGATGCCCATTTATCCCTCCCGGACAAATAGGACAGGTCACAATCCAAATGCCGTGGCTTCCTACTCCAGTGCTCCCTCTATTTCACGTTGCACACTGTCGACTCGTGTTCAGTATGTACTCAGGTAAAACTCCTTCCCTGTGCCTCTGCGTCCCTGGTCTCATCTGTCCATTGATTTCGTCACTGATCTCCCCTCCGACGGATTCACCACCATTTTGGTGGTTGTCGACAGATTCTCAATCATGCAGTTTCATCCCTGTCTCTGGTCTCCCTACCGTTCTCCAGGTCACTGAGGCACTGTTCCAGCAGGTCTTCCGGAGGATATCGTGGCCTCCAATTCACATCGCGTGTACGAAGGAAGGCTTTCATTGAAAAGGTGGGGGTCACGGTCAGCCTCACTTCCGGGTATTGTTCTCAATCAAACGGGCAGGTGGATAGGATGAACCAGGAGCTGGGGAGGTTCCTGAGGAGTCACTGCCAGGACCGACCGGGGGAGTGGGCCCGATTCCTTCCTTGGGCTGAATAAGCCTAGAATTCATTGCATCACTCTTCCACCGGGCTGACTCCTTCCCAATGTATTCTGGGGTTATCAGCTGACCCTGGCTCCGTGACCCCAAGCCAGACCAAAGCTCCTGCGGTGGACGAGTGGTTCAGGCGCGCAGAAGAGGTATGGAACGATGCACAGGTGAGACTCGCTGTCAGAAAGAGCAGGCGGATCGCCACCGCAGTGGAGCTCCCGTGTTCCATCCTGCTGACCGCGTTTCCACCAGGAAACTGCCGCTCTGCCTGATCTGAAGAAGCAGAGTCCTGGGTTTGTGGGCCAGTCTAGGTCCTTCTGGAGGGTAAACGAGGCAACTTGCAGAGTACAGCTCCCCACCAACTACCGGATCTCACCCTCTTTTCATGTTTCCCTCCTCAGGCCGGTGGTTTCTTGTCCCCTGGCGGTTCATTCCTTTGGGGAACTTTAAGGAATTGCCTGGCACCATTGTTTAGCTGTCTACAGTTAATTATCCTTCTAGGTTATGGGTATAACACAAGGCACACACAGTCAACACGTTAATTCTGTATTTTAGAAACTGCAGACATTCATAGATGCTATTTATCTGTATTATTAAGCAATAATGTAATGCAATACTGTGAAAATACATCAAGTATACTGTATATATCAACCATAAATATACTAGTATGTGTTATACTTCCAATATATACAGTGCCTTCGGGAAGTATACAGACATTTTTCCACATTTTGTTACGTTACAGCCTTATTCTAAAATGGATTAAGTTATTTTTCCTCCCTAATCAATCTACACACAATACCCCATGACGACAAAGCAAAAACAGTTAAAAAAATAATAATTGTGCAAACGTATTAAAAAACATACCTTATGGCCTCCCGGGTGGCGCAGTGGTTAAGGGCGCTGTACTGCAGCGCCAGCTGTGCCATCAGAGTCCTGGGTTCGCGCCCAGGCTCTGTCGTAACCGGCCGCGACCGGGAGGTCCGTGGGGCGACGCACAATTGGCCTAGCGTCGCCCGGGTTAGGGAGGGCTTGGTCGGTAGGGGTGTCCTTGTCTCATCGCGCACCAGCGACTCCTGTGGCGGGCTGGGCGCAGTGTACGCTAGCCAAGGTGGCCAGGTGCACGGTGTTTCCTCCGGCGCATTGGTGCGGCTGGCTTCCGGGTTGGATGTGCGCTGTGTTAAAGAAGCAGCGGCTTGGTTGGTTGTGTATCGGAGGACGCATGACTTTCAAACTTCGTCTCTCCCGAGCCCGTACGGGAGTTGTAGCGATGAGACAAGATAGTAGCTACTACAACAATTGGATACTACGAAATTGGGGAGAAAAAGGGGTAAAAAAATATATATTTAAAAAAACATACCTTATTTACATAAGTAAGTAAGTATTCAGACCGTTTGCTATGAGACTGAAAATTGAGCTCAGGTGCATCCTGTTTCCATTGATCAATCTTGAGATGTTTCGACAACTTGATTGGAGTCCACCTGTGGTAAATTCTATTGATTGGACATGATTTGGAAAGGCACACACCTGTCTATATAAGGTCCCACAGTTGATGGTGCACGTCAGAGCAAAAACCAAGCCATGAGGACAAAGGAATTGTCCGTACAGCTCCAAGACAGGATTGTGTCAAGGCACAGATCTGGGGAAGGGTACCAAAAATGTCTGCATCATTGAAGGTCCCCAAGAACACAGTGACCTCCATCATTCTTAAGTGGAAAAAGTTTGGAACCACCAAGACTCTTCCTAGAGCTGGCCACCCGACTGAGCAATCAGGGGACAAGGGCCTTGGTCAGAGAGGTGACCAAGATCCTGATGGTCACTCTTACAGAGCTCTAGAGTTCCTCTGTGGAGATGGAAGAACCTTCCAGAAGTACAACCATCTCTGCAGCACTCCACCAATCAGGCCTTTATGGTAGAGTGGCCAGACAGAAGCAACTCCTCAGCAGGAGGAGGAAATCTGGCACCATCCCTAATGTGAAGCATGGTGGTGGCAGCATCATGCTGTGGGATGTTTTTCAGCGGCAGGGACTGGGAGACTAGTCAGGATCGGTGCAAAGTACAGAGATCCTTGATGAAAACTTGCTCCAGCGCGCTCAGGAGCTCAGACTGGAGCGAAGGTTCACCTTCCAACAGGACAACGACCCTAAGCACACAGCCAAGACAACACAGGAGTGGCTTTGGGACAAGTCTCTGAATGTCTTTGAGTGGCCCATCCAGAGCAGTGTAACGTAACAAAATGTGGAAAAAGTCAAGGGGTCTGAATACTTTCCAAATGCACTGTACTTTTTATTTTTTTTATTTAACATTCATTTAACTAGGCAAGTCAGTTAAGAACAATTTCTTATTTACAATCACGGCCTACACTGGCCAATCACGGCCTACACTGACCAATCACGGCCTACACTGGCCAATCACGGCCTACACTGGCCAATCACGGCCTACACTGGCCAAACCCGGCCTACACTGGCCAATCACGGTCTACACTGGCCAATCACGGCCTACGCTGGCCAAACCCAGCCTACGCTGGCCAAACCCGGCCTACACTGGCCAATCACGGCCTACACTGGCCAAACCCGGCCTACACTGGCCAATCACGGCCTACGCTGGCCAATCACGGCCTACACCGGCCAAACCCGGACGACGTTGGACTTCCAATCACGGCCGGTTGTGATACAGCCTGGATTCAAACCAGGGTGTCTGTAGTGATGCCTCGTGCACTGAGATGCAGTGCCTTAGACCGCTACGCCACAACCAGCAGTGATTGGGAGTCCCATAGGGCGGCGCACAATTGGTCCAGTGTCGTCCGGGTTACGGTTTTGGCCTGGGTAGGCCGTCATTGTAAATAAGAATTTGTTCTTAACTGACTTGCCTGGTTAGGTTAAATATTATATATATATATTTTAAATACTTCCAGTATATACGTCTCATTCTTCCAGTATACATGACTCATAGTGAATTATTGCAATCAACTGCATTTCTGTAAGGAAATGGGTCTTACTGATGCCTTTTGCCAAACTGATATGAAAAGGGTAGAATTTGGGGAAAATCAGAATGACCTTGGTCATAACCCTGACCAAGCCCTGACCAAGCCCTGGCCAAGCCCTGGTCAAGCCCTGGCCAAGCCCTGGCCAAGCCCTGACCAAGCCCTGGTCAAGCCCTGGCCAAGCCCTGGCCATGCCCTGACAAAGCCCTGGTCAAGCCCTGACCAAGCCCTGACCAAGCCCTGGCCAAGCCCTGGCCAAGCCCTGGTCAAGCCCTGACCAAGCCCTGGTCAAGCCCTGACCAAGCCCTGACCAAGCCCTGGTCAAGCCCTGGTCAAGCCCTGACCAAACCCTGGCCAAGCCCTGGCCAAGCCCTGACCAAGCCCTGTCCAAGCCCTGGTCAAGCCCTGACCAAGCCCTGGTCAAGCCCTGACCAAGCCCTGACCAAGCCCTGGCCAAGCCCTGACCAAGCCCTGGTCAAGCCCTGGTCAAGCCCTGACCAAGCCCTGTCCAAGCCCTGACCAAGCCCTGACCAAGCCCTGGTCAAGCCCTGACCAAGCCCTGGTCAAGCCCTGACCAAGCCCTGACCAAGCCCTGGTCAAGCCCTGACCAAGCCCTGACCAAGCCCTGACCAAGCCCTGGTCAAGCCCTGACCAAGCCCTGTCCAAGCCCTGGCCAAGCCCTGACCAAGCCCTGGTCAAGCCCTGACCAACTCCTTCCTTGTTAGAGTGCTGCACTTCCACCTCTTTTCTTGGGATCATACTCCACCTGGTGGTTACTGCTGTGAACCCCTACTATGTTCCTACTACTGATTCACATCAGATGTAATGCTTTGAGGTGCTTCTACACCTGGTGGTTACTGCTGTGAACCCCTACTATGTTCCTACTACTGATTCACATCAGATGTAATGCTTTGAGGTGCTTCTACACCTGGTGGTTACTGCTGTGAACCCCTACTATGTTCCTACTACTGATTCACATCATATGTAATGCTTTGAGGTGCTTCTAGCCTGGTGGTTACTGCTGTGAACCCCTACTATGTTCCTACTACTGATTCACATCAGATGTAATGCTTTGAGGTGCTTCTACACCTGGTGGTTACTGCTGTGAACCCCTACTATGTTCCTACTACTGATTCACATCAGATGTAATGCTTTGAGGTGCTTCTAGCCTGGTGGTTACTGCTGTGAACCCCTACTATGTTCCTACTACTACTGATTCACATCAGATGTAATGCTTTGAGGTGCTTCTAGCCTGGTGGTTACTGCTGTGAACCCCTACTATGTTCCTACTACTGATTCACATCAGATGTAATGCTTTGCAGGTGCTTCTAGCCTGGTGGTTACTGCTGTGAACCCCTACTATGTTCCTACTACTGATTCACATCAGATGTAATGCTTTGAGGTGCTTCTAGCCTAGTGGTTACTGCTGTGAACCCCTACTATGTTCCTACTACTACTGATTCACATCAGATGTAATGCTTTGAGGTGCTTCTAGCCTGGTGGTTACTGCTGTGAACCCCTACTATGTTCCTACTACTGATTCACATCAGATGTAATGCTTTGCAGGTGCTTCTACACCTGCATTGCTTGCTGTTTGGGGTTTTAGGCTGGGTTTCTGTACAGCACTTTGAGATATCAGCTGATGTACGAAGGGCTATATAAATACATTTGATTTGATTTGATTTGATTTTGAGGCCTCTCTTTTTCCTCATTTAGATGTGTTGTGGTTTCCAACTTGACCGTTATAAAGTACACTACATCACCAACAGTATGTGGACACCCCTTTCAAATGGGGTGTCCGCTATTTCAGCCAGACCCGTTGCTGACAGGTACTATTCCTAGGTCATCATTATCAATAAGAATGTGTTCTTAACTGACTTGCCTAGTTAAATTAAAAATGTAATAAAAAAATGGAGTATGTGCTCACACACACAAATCCCAGAGGAGTCTCTCAAATAGAATCAATCTATTCAACTAACATCTCCAGATGACAGAGATGACAGAGATGACAGAGTCCACTCTGTAACAGCCTCCACCACTCTTCTGGGAAGGCTTTCCACTAGATGTTGGAACACTGCTGCTATAACATTCTCCACTCTTCTGGGAAGGCTTTCCACTAGATGTTGGAACATTGTTGCAGGGGACTTGCTTCCATTCAGCCACAAGAGCATTAGTGAGGTCAGGTACTGATGTTGGGCGATTAGGCCTGGCTCGCAGTCGGCGTTCAAATTCATCACAAACATGTTTGATGGAGTTGAGGTCAGGGATCTTTGCAGGCCAGTCAAGTTCTTCCACATCGATCTCGACAAACCATTTCTGTATGGACCTCGCTTTGTGCACAGGGGGCATTGTCATGTTGAAACAGGAAAAGGACTTCCCCAAACTTTTTTCCACAAAATTAGAAGCACAGAATCATCTAGAAGCACAGAATCATTTAGAATGTCATTATATGCTGTAGCATTAAGATGTTAAGATGTCTCTTCACTAGAACTAAGGGTACCGAACCGTGAAAAACAGCCCCAGACCATTTGTATTTGTATTTATCATGGATCCCCATTAGCTGCTGCACAATGCAGAACACAATGTGTGCCCTCAGGCCCCTACTCCACCACTACCACATATCTACAGTACAAAGTCCATGTGTACATGTGTGTATAGTGCGTATGTTATCGTGTGTGTGTGTATTGCATGTGTCTGTGGCTATGTTTGTGTTACTTCACAGTCCCCGCTGTTCCCTAAGGTGTATTTGTATCTGTTTTTTAAATCTAATTTTACTGCTTGCATCAGTTACTTGATGTGGAATAGAGTTCCATGTAGTCATGGCTTTATGTAGTACTGTGAGCCTCCCATAGTCTGTTCTGGACTTGGGGACTGTGAAGAGACCTCTGGTGGCATGTCTTGTGGGGTATGCATGGGTGTCAGAGCTGTGCGCCAGTAGTTTAGACAGACAGCTCGGTGCATTCAACATGTCAATACCTCTCACAAATACAAGTAGTGATGATGTCCATCTCTCCTCCACTTTGAGCCAGAAGAGATTGACATTCATAGTATTAATATTAGCTCTCTGTGCACATTCACGGGCCGGTCGTGCTGCCCTGTTCTGAGCCCATGCTCAGAACTAAGTAATTTCAGTCGCTGTGGTAGCTTACATGTATAGTGTTGAGTCATCTGCATACATAGACATACTGTCATTAGTAAAGATTGAAAAAAAGGAAGGGGCCTAGACAGCTGCCCTGGGGAATTCCAGATTCTACCAGGATTATGTTGGAGAGGCTTTCATTAAAGAACACCCTCTGTGTTCTGTTAGACCGGTAACTCTTTATCCACAATATAGCAGGGGATGTAAAGCCATAACACATACGTTTTTCCAGCCTCAGACTATGATCGATAATGTCAAAAGCCGCACTGAAGTCTAACAAAACAGCCCCCACAATCTTTTCATCATCAATTTCTCTCAGCCAATCATCAATCATTTGTTCTGTGCATGTTGAATGTCCTTCCCTATAAGCATGCTGATTGGTCGACTATGGGGCTTTACTATTCTTAGGTAGTGGAATGACTTTTGCTTCCCTCCAAGCCTGGGGGCACATGCTTCCTAGTAGGCTTAAAAATTGGGCAAATAGGAGTGGCAATATCATCCCCAATATCATCCTCAGTCATTTTCCATCCAAGTTGTCAGACCCCGGTGGCTTGTCATTGTTGATAGACAACAATCATTTTTTCACCTCTTCCACACTCACTTTACTGAATTCAAAATTCCAATGCTTGTCTTTCATAATTTGGTCAGATATAATTGGATGTGTAGTGTCAGCGTTCGTTGCTGGCATGTCATGCCTAAATGTGCTAATCTTGCCAATTAACAAAATCGTTAAAGTAGTTGGCAATATCAGTTGGTTTTACAATGAATGAGCCATCCGATTCAATGAATGATGGAGGTGAGTTTGCCTTTTTTTCCCAAAAAATGTATTTAATGTTTTCTTTTCAAAACTTTTTAACCATCATTCTTCATGTAATTTATCTTTGTTTCCTAGTATAGTTTCTTCTTCTTTCAGTCACATGATATTTCAATTTGCAATACGTTTGCCAATTGGTTGCGCAGCCAGACTTATTTGCCATTCCTTTTTCCTCCTCCAACCAAACTTTACAGTTTGCATTGAGACACTATGCATTGAGGCAGGTAGCGTTCTCCTGGCATTCGCCAAACCCAGATTCGGCTGTCGGACTGCTAGATGGTGAAGCGGGATTCATCACTCCAGAGAATGCGTTTCCACTGCTCCAGAATCCAATGGCGGAGAGCTTTAAACCAGTCCAGCTGACGCTTGGCATTGCACATGTTGATCTAAGGCTTGAGTTTGAGTTTATTTTATTTTTACAGGGACAGTGCACATTAATCAACGTTTCAGTAAAAGTGACGGTTTTAGCCAGCCGGCTACTTTTCAACCGCAGTCCCTGAGCAGGTTTTTAATTACAATACAGACAATCATTGAGCAGTGAGCACACGCAGAGCAACATAGGACAAGCAAGGCACAGCATACAGACAGAGCAATATAGCACAAAAAGCAACAAGACAAAATCCATTAAAAGCAACAAAGTGTTTCCACACCTCACAAGCTACAGACAACAGACATCATACGGCAGTGTAAGGCAGTGTATTCCATACATGGGAAGCCTTCACAGAGAAAGCGGATTTACTAAAGGTGCTTTTCCTTAAGGGAACTATATAGTCACCTCTCATGGCAGACCTAGTGGATCTGCTTCCATAGATTTGGGTTTTCTGTTTAACAAAAGTACTAAGTGCAGGGGGAGCCAGGCCATTTAGGATCTTGAATACAAGACATGCGTCGGAATATTGCACAAGATTTTCCCAACTCAGGAGCTCATGCTTTCTGAGGATGTAATGGGGATGATGGCTATTGGGCTTCCTATCAAGCACTTTGAGAGCCTGTTTGTAGACAAACTGAATGGGTTTTAATGTTGTACGGCAAGCTTGGACCCAACTAAAGCAGTATGTTAAGTGGGGGAGTATCATAGATTTGAAGTACAGTTTTGCTACCTCTGTAGTCAAACAATTTCGTATAAATCGGAAATGAGCTAGGTTGAATTTTGGTTATTTGAATGACCTTTTTCACCTGCTTTTTAAAAGAGAGGTTGGAATCAAGTATGATGCCAAGGTACTTAAAATCAGATACCACCTGGAGCTTCTCCCCTGACATATAGACATCTGGCTCAGTAGCATCTGTTGCCCTCTTTGTGAAGAACATGCAGACAGTTTTTTTCACATTGAGATGCAAACACGAGTCACTGAGTCACTTTGTAACCTAGACCATTACAGTAGTGAGTTCTTGTGCAGCTTGTTGTTTGCTCTTTGCATCCACATATATCACTGTATCATCTGCATACATTTGAACTTCAGACCCAGTACAGACAGAAGGCAGATCATTAATGTACAGGCTGAACAGGAGGGGCCCCAGTATTGACCCTTGGGGCACGCCCACATCATAGCTAAGAGTGGGCGACAGCTCATTGCTCACTGACACACTGAGTTCTGCCTTCAAGGTATGATTTCATCCATCTCAGGGCATCGAGGGAAAAGTTGAACTTGGACAATTTTGTGATGAGAATCTCATGGTTAACAGTATCAAATCCTTCCTTAGGTCCAGAAACACAGCCCCCTTTGTCCATCTTGGACTTCACATTTCAGAAGAAAGCAGTTGGCCATTTCTGTGGAGTGTTTCGCTTTGAAGCCAAACTGCATGGAGTGTAATGTGAAGGGGCTGTTGTTGAGGTGGGCAATCAGTTGTTCTGCTACACACTTTTCAACAACCTTTGACACCACAGGTAGTATACTAATGGGCCTGTAGTTACTCACGTCAGCAGGGTCACCCGATTTAAAGATGGCCGTTTTTATGGCCGACTTCCATACCCTTGGAAACACCCCCAGAACAATAGATGTGTTGGTGACCTTAGTAATGGGGCCAATGAGTGACTCGTTGTAGTTTTTTAAGAAAGGTAGAGTCCAGCCCAAACACATCTTTGGCTTTAGAGTTCTTTAGTGAGCTAATCACCTTGTTCACCTTTGACTCAGAAACCTTCCTTATGATGAAGACAGGTTGAGCGTCATTTACTAGCACTGAGCCCAAGAAACTAGTAGAGGGGTTCTGTCCTGTGTCAGTACCCTGACAGAGTCAATAAAGTAGGAATTGAAGGCTATTGCTATCTCGACTGCATCCTGTGTTAGACTGTTATTCACCATGATTTCTAGTCTTTTTGCAGTGTTACTATGGTCTTTCCCTGTTCCCTGTCCCTTTCCCTGTTAACTTTTTTAGATTCTCCCAGATCAGTTTAGAATTTCCCTTCACCAATTATGTTAATAAAAACGTTTGCCTTGGCCTGTCTGATTTCTTTCATCACCTTATTTCTCAACATGGTAAACCTACGTCTGTCATGCTCTAATTTGGATTTTAGGGCTGTTTTTAGAGCATAATCTCGTTCTTTCATCAATTTCCAGATTTCTCCATTTAGACAAGGAAGAGGCCAGGTTTGGATTTTATTTTCTTTAGGAAACCATTTATTGTAGTCTGGATTGTGGATAGACAAACTTGACTATCAGCTTCCACATCTGTATAGGACAAGAGATCATTCCAGTTAATTCCCTTAATTGCAGTTTCAAAATAATTAATTCACTCTTAGGTATTCTCTTAGGTATTCTGAGCTAATCAGGCTTTCTAACAGTAGAGGTTCAACCTGTTCTTAGAAAGCTTTCTGACTATTAAGTGTCCGATTATGATCAGACAGCCCAGTAAACATATTGAATGATTTAGTCATTCTCTCTGGTTTATTACTGAACACCAAATCAATCTGTGTTTTAGCCGCTTGTGTGCGGCTGTCATGAAACTGCCAACAAACAGTTATTGTGCTGACGTTGCTTCCAGAGGCAGTTTGGAACTCGGTAGTGAGTGCTGCAACCGAGTACAGACAATATTTACAAGCTACCTGTTTCAGCACTCAGCAGTCCCTTTCTGTGATTTTGTGTGTTTTACCACTTTGTGTATGAGCCGTTGTTGCTCCAAGATGATTTCACTTCACAATAACAGCACTCACAGTTGACCAGGGCAGCTCTAGCAGGGCAGAAATTTGACCAACTGAGTTGTTGGAAAGGTGGCATCCTATGACGGTGCCCCGTTGAAAGTCACTGAGCTCTTCAGTAAGGCCATTCTACTGTCAATGTTTGTCAATGGAGATTGTAAAGCTGTGTGCTCGATTGTATACACCAGTCAGCAGCGGGTGTGGCTGAAATAGCTGAATCCACTAATTTGAAGGGGTGTCCACATACTTATGTATATAACGTGTATGTCCAAATCAAAGTGAGAGATTGTTCGGGTTCTACAAAATGTGTCATATTTTGTGGACATACCAATGGACAGACATTGGGCCTAACATAAATGGTTCTGGTTTGCTGAGAACATAGATATATAATCTGATTATATACCTATGGCCGAGATTACAAAAGTTATAATGGCAATTAAAACGCCACCGAAACCATGGCTTTTGCTTTCCACTAGATCTTTGGTTGGGTGATACCCATTTATTGTACTAGATGTAAAATATAAACAGCATACAGGTTGCTAGCTACCTTGCATATAAATGGGTTTACTGTCTTGACTTATGGGCTTAAAAAAGCACCCTTACGAAGATGGTATTCTGTTTTTGTGTGTGTAATGTACCTGTACTAGAACTAGGCCTGTACCCTAACAGGCAGGTTGCAAGATCAAATCCCTGAGCTAACCGGGTAGAGAAAAAAAAGAAAATAAAAAGTTCAGTTGTTCTGCCCCTGAACAAGGCAGCTAACCCACTGTTCCTAGACCAGCTAACCCACTTTTCCTAGACCAGCTAACCCACTGTTCCTAGACCAGCTAACCCACTGTTCCTAGACCAGCTAACCCACTGTTCCTAGACCAGCTAACCCACTGTTCCTAGACCAGCTAACCCACTGTTCCTAGACCAGCTAACCCACTGTTCCTAGACCAGCTAACCCACTGTTCCTAGACCAGCTAACCCACTGTTCCTAGGCATCATTGAACATAAGAATATGTTCTTAACTGACTTGCCTAGTTAAATAAAGATAAAATCGATTGTGACAAATAAATACGTTTATCAGCCAAGTTGCTCTTTTGGTTAATGAATAGGTTTTATATATTGGCTAGTCAATAAATGTTGCTACCTTACTTAGCGTAGAATAAATATCTTATGCAGAGCCGTGTTCGGGTCCATTTGGGTCTATCAGCTGTAATTACATAGACCGGAGACCAGATGACAGGTCCCGGGTCAGGTCTCTGTTATTTGGGATCGGGTGGACCCGTGAAAAACTCGGGTGGTCACGTTATTGGAGTTTCTAATTTCTTCTACAGTAGGTGGCAGTAATTTACCAGTAGATGGAATAAGTATCTCCACATCCGAAAATGAAGAAGAGAAGGTGTCACGCTTAGTACACCTCTCAAAGATACCGGTTCCTTCTGCTAGTTGTACTCTCACACACTGTGCCTCTTTAGCCAACTGAAGAGAAAATACCCCGACACCGATTA
Organism: Oncorhynchus clarkii lewisi; assembly: GCF_045791955.1. Lineage (NCBI taxonomy): Eukaryota > Metazoa > Chordata > Actinopteri > Salmoniformes > Salmonidae > Oncorhynchus > Oncorhynchus clarkii. The sequence goes on from NC_092155.1 coordinate 74,676,918, forward strand.
CTCCCTACGACATCATTTTATCACAGAATTAATATCAAACGTGGTCAGTTTCGTTTTTAATTAAAAACATCCCACAGTGGCTCGCTAGCTAGGCTAGCTACTCCTGTATTAGCAGCAGCAGCACTTGGCTAGCTAGCTAGCTGGCTGAATTATTGTTACTTGTTGTTGCAGTCACATCTCAAACAAATCACAGATGTAGAACAAGCTCTTCAAGGGTAAGTGTTGCAATAGCTGTGGCTATCTAAATTATACTCCTGCTTTTGATGGCCATGAATAATAAAAAAAAGGGCGTAATGTCATAAAAATAAGGTACCTTAGCTAGTTAGCAATTTTTTTATTATTTAATTTTTTAGCTTTTATCACGTATTAGCTGGATTGGGGTGTCGTTGGTGACGATGACAACGAACTGTTTAATCAAGTCGACAGTTTGCTAACAGTTTGCTAGTGAACATAACGTTAGCTAGCCATCAATCAAAGGCAATGATTGCCTTGAGATTTTCGGATGATCCCATGCTATTGTCACACTGACGATTAGCTAACGTTACCTCAATCACAAATGTTATCTCTAACCTAGTCAGTACAGTTAGCTAACGTTGCAAATTCAACTCCACCAGAGACAGGCTAACGTTAGCAACTGCTGGTAGCTAGCTAGCTAACCATATGCTGCACCTGCCAGTTGTTAGCTAACAAGCAAGCTAGTTATGCTAACTAACATAGTTAGCTAACTAGCTACCCAGAAACATGATGTTAATGTTAGCAAACAAGTTAGTCATTCAAAGCAACTTACTAGCAACATTTGAAAGGTTTTGTTTGACTAGCTGACCAAATGTGTAAGGTAAGCTCGCTAACTTCGGATAATTAACGTTAGTTGTTTGCACTTTGAATAACTCGGCTAATTTGCTAGCTAACAATGATATTGTTAAGGACTGTCAAGGAGATGGCTTGGTTTTAGCTTCTAGACAAGTCTCTTTCGCTTGCAAACTGTTAATGAAATCTGTGAATTCAGATACTGAGCCATCATTTAAATACAATAGATGCTTCAGGATAAGAGTTGGTATCTAACTAGCTCACTAGTTAGCTAATACATATTTGTTGCGCAAACAATGCGTTAATAAATGATAACTTATTATTTCCTGAACTGCATCAGTGTTGTCAAAGACTAATTCAAACTCAACCTGTTGTTTTTCAATGCTTTGTGATGTTTGTCCTGAATGTTGCTATAATTTGGCAAGTTAGGTATCATTGTTATGGGTTTGATTTGAAAGCTGTTCTGCATATGTGTAGCTTGCTGTTCTCAACATATGGATCAAATTAACTTTTTTTTGCTATTGAATGTCTGTTACTCTACTGTACTATGAGTTTTTACAAACTGAGTATTGGATCTTCATACTGTCATACTGAGGACACTGTATTGATTTGCCTGCCAATTTATTGTAGCACTGTCTCCCAGTGCTCTCAGAGTACAGTGATTGTGAAACCACTGCTACTCAGTTGACATAGCATATAAGACTGATGGAGATTTCACCACAAGCAGTGAATGATAATGGGGTACTGTCTGGGACCATTATGTTCAGTAGAACACACACACACACACACACACACACACACACATCAAATAGGCATACGATGTACTGTCTACCGTTGCACAAGGCATTTTCTTGGGTTAGCTTGGATGGCTGCTGACAGAATAGGGAGTTATCTGACGAGTGTCAATGTCGGGAGAGAAGAACACTTTACATTCACCCAAGAGAGTCATTTGGAAATGTTTAAGGATTGATTTAAGCAGGGAATGGCAGCTGGGAGAGTAGGGAATGATGTGCAGCGTACATCTGGAAGGCTTTTCCTATGAAGTGTGTGTCAGACTGACTGAGTGAAGTGAGGATCCCTTGTGAGTGCCTGGTTGCCTAAGTCTCCACTGTTCTGCTGTGGCACATCTTTGTTGGTTTATTTGTCAATAGGCAGGATGGATGGATGGGGGGGGGGGAATTCAGTCAGTGTTTATATGTTTATATGTTGCATTCGTATGCAGCCAGGCAGTGTGTGTGTGTGTGTGTGTTCTTTGCCTAGATCTCTCTTCAGAAACATCTTCTCCTCAGCACCTATTATCTGGGAATACAGCATTATGTTTAGTCTCGGTGGAAGTCAACAGTGAGTTAGAGAGTTGCAGTGAAAGAGGTCATCATATATCCTCTAGGGTTGGGCATGTATCCAGATTTTCATACCGTTTCTGTACCATACCATGGTATACTGTATTACCGAAAGTGCACACAAGGGGCGCTAAAAAAAAACAATTTTTAAACACACAAAACAATTTTGGCAACGGGGATATTGATCCGGGAGGGGATTGAATGTTTTGGATGTAACCAAGAAGCTTGATGCTGGTGTCCAGCCAATGAGGTAGCAAACCAAATACATAGTTGGATCCCCGGTGTCCAGCCAATGAGGTAGCAAACCAAATACATAGTTGGATCCCCGGTGTCCAGCCAATGAGGTAGCAAACCAAATACATAGTTGGATCCCCGGTGTCCAGCCAATGAGGTAGCAAACCAAATACATAGTTGGATCCCCGGTGTCCAGCCAATGAGGTAGCAAACCAAATACATAGCTGGATCCCCGGTGTCCAGCCAATGAGGTAGCAAACCAAATACATAGTTGGATCCCCGGTGTCCAGCCAATGAGGTAGCAAACCAAATACATAGTTGGATCCCCGGTGTCCAGCCAATGAGGTAGCAAACCAAATACATAGTTGGATCCCCGGTGTCCAGCCAATGAGGTAGCAAACCAAATACATAGTTGGATCCCCGGTGTCCAGCCAATGAGGTAGCAAACCAAATACATAGCTGGATCCCCGGTGTCCAGCCAATGAGGTAGCAAACCAAATACATAGTTGGATCCCTGAGCTGCATATCATTTATTTGATACATCTCAGATTTCTTATAGTTTATACTTAACTTATAGTTTTATAAGCAGTGGCATAGCACACACCCCCACAGCCAAATGCCCCCCCCCCCCCCCTCGAAAAAAATTCATGAATTACCCCAGTATACCGTATAAACGGTATAACGCCAAACGCCTAATATCCCATATCTGTGGTGGTATGTTTTGAAATTGAATGAGTCCTTTTTAAAAAAAATATATATTTTTAACATTTCTATTTAGTTTTCTTCTTTGGGATTTGAGGCATCCCGGTATTTTGTGACAACTGGTTATAAAAAGGCCTTTATAAATAGGTTACATTTGATTAGTGGGCTATTTCTCCATTGAAACGTTGTCATTGTAACGTATGAAGTAAAATGATACAGGTTAGTGCTCGTGATTGGGTGTGTGTGGGGGGGGGGGGGGGATACAGTTACTTAACAAGAGATTATTTTTCCGCTAGTTTGCTGTACTCCAGTATTTTTTTCCTTTATAGCGCGTTCTCCATCTTCTTTTTAAATAGGCAGTCAAATTTTTTTGGGGGGGGGGCTCTTTATTTCCATGACTAATTAAAATGTGTGTTCTCATGGCTCTCTCTCTCTCCTCTCTCTGCAACAGACACGATGAGCAATATGTTTGGAACATCGAATCGCAATAAAACCACAGTATCGAATCGCAATAGATTTAGAATCGTGAGAATGGCAATGCATATCGTATCGGGCACCTAAAGTATCGTGATAATATCGTATCGTGTGGTTCCTGGTAATTCCCAGTCCTAGTTAATGCATCAGAGGATCGCCTGCTTAAAATTTCAGTGCTAGATTTCTTAGATGGCTTATTTATTAGCAGTGAACTGTGCCATGGCCAGCTGCTATCACCGATCATACACTATCTGTGCTTCAGAGGGACTACCTCTACACACAAGACTGCACTTAATATTTTAAGGACGGGTCTGATCTGTCTTAATAATCTATTTTTTCGCCCTCTGTGTCTAGTGTTTTGATATCTATTTCATTGTTATCTGCCTGGTAACATTGTTACCTTGTAGGACAATGTTCCTTTGTCCAGAGAATTTTCAGTGTTCCCTCAAAGTGCTCTTGATGGGGCCATTCATGTGCTGAACATTCATTAAAAAGAACCATCTGTCAGCCCTTACTGACAGGCAGGCAGCATGTGATGCTCTCACAACAATTCAAGCAGGCTTCTCTCTCTCTCTCTCTCTCTCCCACTCTCTCTCCCACTCTCTCTCCCACTCTCTCTCCCACTCTCTCTCCCACTCTCTCTCCCACTCTCTCTCCCACTCTCTCTCCCACTCTCTCTCCCACTCTCTCTCCCACTCTCTCTCCCACTCTCTCTCCCACTCTCTCTCCCACTCTCTCTCCCACTCTCTCTCCCACTCTCTCTCCCACTCTCTCTGTCACTCTCTCTGTCCGTCTGTCCGTCTGTCCGTCTGTCCGTCTGTCCGTCTGTCCGTCTGTCCGTCTGTCCGTCTGTCCGTCTGTCCGTCTGTCCGTCTGTCCGTCTGTCCGTCTGTCCGTCTGTCCGTCTGTCCGTCTGTCCGTCTGTCCGTCTGTCCGTCTGTCCGTCTGTCCGTCTGTCCGTCTGTCCGTCTGTCCGTCTGTCCGTCTGTCCGTCTGTCCGTCTGTCCGTCTGTCCGTCTGTCCGTCCGTCCGTCTGTCCGTCCGTCCTCATTGTTCTCCTCAAAATATGTTTTTCTGTGTCGAGTGCCAACAACCAGAGTAATTGGCTGTTGCAGTGCTTCTCATGTGGTGTTTTAAGATATTGGGCCGACACACAGGCCGCGGCACCCTGGCAGGAATGAGACCAAGAAAGTGAGACACACAGACATTCTCTCTCTCTCTATTTTCTACTCCAGCCAGACAGCACTGACATGGTGAATACATAATCTGTAGCCTGTCAGCTACCCTTCACCTCTCATAACATGAGATCACAGACGAGGCGAGGCACGCTGGCTCTAGATGGATCATCCTATCTCGTCTTTCTGTTTGACAAAGCAGCGCTGTTGTGTGGCACTACTATGGCTATCAGATACTATCAGCACTATTCTACCCACGTTAACAATTCAGGAACCTCTTTACCAACAAAGAGGTTGTGTTTGGCGTGTGGTACAAGATGATGGGAATCTGTTTGGCTATTTTTCTCTCCCAGAAAGCTCACTAAGGATTGTCTTGTCTTGTCTTTTCCAGGGTTTTTTCTAGCTTGTTTTTTTGCAGTGATACCGATCAGTCTACCAATGTGGGCTAGTGCATTACTGTAATAACTAGTTGGTATCTGAAAGGCTACATGCCTAAATCCCAATGTATGCTATGCTGACAGTTATCAGGAATTTCGGCTATTGTTTTGTTAGATCAACAAATCTCTCAGTAAACGGGTGTTTTTTCCATTCAATGTGCCGTTTTGCCTCTTTGAGTCAAAAGAAGACTCTATCTTGGTTGACCCCGGAGGATTGGTGAGCACAGCCAGGCGAGAGGAACCGCTGTTTTGTACCAGAGCTGATTTTAAAAACGGAGATTGCCACATGCAATGACACCGCGTGACACTAGGCACTAGTGGTGCAGTTAAAAACACACTCAGCACAATGAACACCGGTGTCTTAGAATTCACCGCCTGCAGGGCCGGAATAACAAATCATAGGCCCCGGGGACTGTTGATTGATTTCATTCCATTATATGCCTATTCTTACTGTACAATATGTGTTGTTGACTGTGATAAAGGAATGGCATCAGAAGCAGTGCATACGTTTCAAGTTTGGAGAAGCTGATAACAAACTGTAACAACGCACCTTTTATAATGAAGCATTCTGTGCATCATCACATTTGCAGACCTATGTAAGAGAGCCTACTATTTTTAATGGGGTGAGTAGATAGTCCCCTCTACTGCAGTTTAGTCTGGGACACTAGAATGATGAGGAGGGCTTCTCCTCTACTGTAGTGTAGTCTGGGACACTAGAATGATGAGGGCTTCTCCTCTACTGTAGTGTAGTCTGGGACACTAGAATGATCAGGGCTTCTCCTCTACTGTAGTGTAGTCTGGGACACTAGAATGATCAGGGCTTCTCCTCTACTGTAGTGTAGTCTGGGACACTAGAATGATCAGGGCTTCTCCTCTACTGTAGTGTAGTCTGGGACACTAGAATGAGGAGGGCTTTCCCCTCTACTGTAGTGTAGTCTGGGACACTAGAATGATCAGGGCTTCTCCTCTACTGTAGTGTAGTCTGGGACACTAGAATAATGAGGAGGGCTTCTCCTCTACTGTAGTGTAGTCTGGGACACTAGAATGATCAGGGCTTCTCCTCTACTGTAGTGTAGTCTGGGACACTAGAATGATCAGGGCTTCTCCTCTACTGTAGTGTAGTCTGGGACACTAGAATGATGAGGGCTTCTCCTCTACTGTAGTGTAGTCTGGGACACTAGAATGATGAGGAGGGCTTCTCCTCTACTGTAGTGTAGTCTGGGACACTAGGATGATGAGGAGGGCTTCCCCTCTACTGTAGTGTAGTCTGGGACACTAGAATGATGAGGAGGGCTTCCCCTCTACTGTAGTGTAGTCTGGGACACTAGAATGATGAGGAGGGCTTCTCCTCTACTGTAGTGTAGTCTGGGACACTAGAATGATGAGGAGGGCTTCCCCTCTACTGTAGTGTAGTCTGGGACACTAGAATGATGAGGAGGGCTTCTCCTCTACTGTAGTGTAGTCTGGGACACTAGAATGATGAGGAGGGCTTCTCCTCTACTGTAGTGTAGTCTGGGACACTAGAATGATGAGGAGGGCTTCTCCTCTACTGTAGTGTAGTCTGGGACACTAGAATGATGAGGAGGGCTTCTCCTCTACTGTAGTGTAGTCTGGGACACTAGAATGATGAGGAGAAGAAAAACAGGACTATTTTACTAGAAAACATTGTCGCTCTTCGCTGCTCCTCGTGCCACTGCCTGCCAGCAGCGTAGTTCTCTGAGCTAAAGGCATTGTGTTGTGTTAAACACCACTCTGTCAAGCCTTTGACTGTGTAATAGCCAGCCCTTTCATTACCCGTGTAAGAGGGGGGGAGAAGTGAGTTGCTTTGAACTCTTCCCAATATAGTGCACTACTTTCGACCAGAGCCCTCGTGCACTACTTTCGACCAGAGCCCTCGTGCACTACTTTCGACCTGAGCCCTTGTGCACTACTTTCGACCAGAGCCCTTGTGCACTACTTTCGACCAGAGCCCTCGTGCACTACTTTCGACCAGAGCCCTCGTGCACTACTTTCGACCAGAGCCCTTGTGCACTACTTTCGACCAGAGCCCTCATGCACTACTTTCGACCAGAGCCCTCGTGCACTACATAGGGAATAGGGTGCCAGTAGGACCACATACTGTGTGCAGCTCTGTGGATAATGGAGGTCAGGTTAAGTCATTATTGACTTATTCACACACACACACACACACACGCCGAGCTCTCACAGACAGACACACAGACACACACACCGATCTCTCTTACACACACACACACACACACACCGAGCTCTCACAGACAGACACACACACCGATCTTTCTCACACTCACACACCGATCTCTCTCTCACACACACACCAGTCTTTCATACATCCACACACAAACATATGTCTCACACACACCGATCTCTCACACGTACACACACAAACATATATCTCACACACACCGATCTCTCTCTCGCTCTCTCTCTCTCGCTCTCTCTCTCGCTCTCTCACACACACACCGCTCTCTCACACGTACACACACAAACAGATATCTCACACACACCGAACTCTCTTCTCTCTCTCTCACACACACCGATCTCTCACACAGACACACACACACACACACCGATCTCACACACACAGACACACACTATTGCTTTTCCTCCTCTCTGGTAATGGCTCCTCCAATGTACAGTACCAGTCAAGAGTACCGACTACACTCTAGTGTCCCAGACTACACTACTACACACCTTCTCATTCCAGGGTTTTTTCTTCATTTTTACTACTACCTACGCTGTAGAATAATAGTGAAGACATCAAAACTATGAAATAACACTCGTGGTATCATGTAGTAACCAAAGAAGTGTTAAACAAATCAACATATATATGTTATATTTGAGATTCTTCAAAATAGACACCCTTTGCCTTGATGACAGCTTTGCACACTCTTGAAATTCTCTTAACCTGCTTCACGAGGTAGTCACCTGGAATGCATTTCAATTAACAGGTGTGCCTTGTTAAAAGTTCATTTGTGGAATTTATGTCCTTAATGCGTTTGAGCCAATCAGTTGTGTTGTGACAAGGTAGGGTTGGTATACAGAAGATAGCCCTATTTGGTAAAAGACCAAGTCCATATTATGTCAAGAACAGCTCAAATAAACAGAGACACGACAGTCCATCATTACTTTAAGACATGAAGGTCTGTCAATGTGGAACGTTTCAAAAACATATTCAAGTGCAGTCGGAAAAACCATCAAGCACAATGATGACTGGCTCTCATGAGGAACGCCACAGGAATGGAAGACCCAGAGTTACCTCTGCTGCAGAGGATAAATTCAATAGTTAACTGCACCTCAGATAGCAGCCCAAATAAATACTTCACAGAGTTCAAGTAACCGACACATCTCAACAACAACTGTTCAGAGGAGACTGTGTGAATCAGGCCTTCATGGCCTAATTGCTGAAACCACTACTAAAGGACACCAAGAAGAACAGACTTGCTTGGGACAAGAAACAAGAGCAATGGACATTAGACCAGTGGAAATCTGTTCTTTGGGACCAAATTTGAGATTTTTGGTTCCAACCGCCATGTCTTTGTGAGACGCAGATGATCTCCGCATGTGTATTTCCCACCGTAAAGCATGGAGGAGGAGGTGTTATGATGTGGTGGTGCTTTGCTGGTGACACTGTCAGTGATTTATTTAGAATTCAAGGCTCTCTTAACCAGCATGGCTACCACAGCATTCTGCAGCGATACGACATCTGGTTTGGGCTTTGTGGGACTATCATTTGTTTTTCAACAGGACAATGACCCAACACACCTCCAGGCTGTGTAAAGGCTATTTCCCCAAGAAGGAGAGTGATGGAGTGCTGCATCAGATTACCTGGCCTCCACAATCACCTGACCTCAACCCAATAGAGATGGTTTGGGATGAGTTGGACCGTAGAGTGAAAGAAAAGCAGCCAACAAGTGCTCAGCATATGTGGGAACTCCTTTAAAACTGTTGGAACAGCATTCCAGGTGAAGCTGGTTGAGAATTTTTTTAATTTTACCTTTATTTAACTAGGCAAGTCCGTTAAGAACAAATTTGTATTTTCAATGACGGCCTAGGAACAGTGGGTTAACTGCCTGTTCAGGGGCAGAACGACAGATTTGTACCTTGTCAGCTCGGGGATTTGAACTTGCAACCAAGAGTGTGCAAAGCTGTCATCAAGGCAAAGGATGGCTACACTTTTTTTGGTTGCTACATGATTCCATATGTGTTATTTAATAGTTTTGATGTCTTCAATATTATTGTACAATGTAGAAAATAGTAAAAATAAAGAAAAACCCTTGAATGAGTCGGTTTGTCCAAACTTTTGACTGGTACTGGATGTAAATGTGGTTGGTGAAGCACAGCAGTGTTATCTAATGCATCAATTTGTAATAAATCTGTCTCCTCAAGCTGTTGATGTGCAGGCAGCAAAACTTGACTCAGTAAAGAGGATCACACCGCTTCCACTCTCAGACTGGGAAAAACCTGTTGGCTCGACAGATTGCTAGGCATATCACTATCCGATCACTGAATGAAATGGAGTGCACTTTTTTAAAGCACTGCAACATTTAGGCTTTAGGCAAGAGTCTGTTTGGCCAGGGACACTTTATATTAGTCGGTGATGTTCTCTTTAGATATAAAGTACTTTTAACATTTTAGTAATTTATCCATTAGATATGTCTCTTAATCCCTGTTTTATACCTGCATGAATAAAGCTGAGCAAATGACAAGGATCCAGACTAATACATAGGGTTGACTAGCACTAGAAATTCCCCATGGTTATCATATATAAATCAGACTAATACATAGGGTTGACTAGCACTAGAACGAGAGGAGAAACGCCCCATGGTTATCATATATAAATCAGACTAATACATAGGGTTGACTAGCACTAGAACGAGAGGAGAAACGCCCCATGGTTATCATATATAAATCAGACTAATACATAGGGTTGACTAGCACTAGAAACTCCCCATGGTTATCATATATAAATCAGACTAATACATAGGGTTGACTAGCACTAGAACGAGAGGAGAAACACCCCATGGTTATCATATATAAATCAGACTAATACATAGGGTTGACTAGCACTAGAACGAGAGGAGAAACTCCCCATGGTTATCTTATATAAATCAGACTAATACATAGGGTTGACTAGCACTAGAACAAGAGGAGAGACTCGCCATGGTTATCATATATAAATCAGACTAATATATAGGGTTGACTAGCACTAGAAACGCCCCATGGTTGTCATATATAAATCAGACTAATACATAGGGTTGACTAGCACTAGAAACTCCCCATGGTTATCATATATATATCAGACTAATACATAGGGTTGACTAGCACTAGAACGAGAGGAGAAACGCCCCCATGGTTATCATATATAAATCAGGCTAATACATAGGGTTGACTAGCACTAGAACGAGAGGAGAAACTCCCCATGGTTATCTTATATAAATCAGACTAATACATAGGGTTGACTAGCACTAGAACGAGAGGAGAAATCCCCATGGTTATCATATATAAATCAGACTAATACATAGGGTTGACTAGCACTAGAACGAGAGGAGAAATCCCCATGGTTATCATATATAAATCAGACTAATACATAGGGTTGACTAGCACTAGAACGAGAGGAGAAATCCCCATGGTTATCATATATAAATCAGACTAATACATAGGGTTGACTAGCACTAGAAACTCCCCATGGTTATCATATATAAATCAGACTAATACATAGGGTTGACTAGCACTAGAACGAGAGGAGAAATCCCCATGGTTATCATATATAAATCAGACTAATACATAGGGTTGACTAGCACTAGAAACTCCCCATGGTTATCATATATATATCAGACTAATACATAGGGTTGACTAGCACTAGAACGAGAGGAGAAATCCCCATGGTTATCATATACAAATCACGATCAAGCTGATATTGGTTTTAATACGGCAGTCAATTATTTTTTTCCAAGAGAATGCAGTATGCTGGGCTCTATGGAGGCTATGTAGCTAGCTCCAAAGAAATAGAATTGGGCTAGTATTGGGCTTTCCACAATCTATTAATTATATTTATGACTAGTTTTTAGAAAGCACAGCTTTATTATTAAAACTGTGTAGCTGTAGCCTGGTAAATTTGTGAGAGAGGAATTCAGTCTGGTTTAACCAGGCTAATCTAGCTAGCTCCATAGAAATCAGGCTGCTAATTGGGCGTTCCCTGATCTAGTCATTCTATTTCTATGAATGATTCAGTAGCTCCTAACCACCAAGGTTGTTTTCTGCATGCAGTAGGCTAATTCTACACGGAGTCTACAAAACATTATGACACATTGTTGACACTCAAACCGGTGCACCTGGCACCTCCTACCATTCAAAGACACTTAAATATTTTGTCTTGCCCATTCACCCTCTGAATGGCACACATACACAATCCATGTCTCAATTGTCTCAAGGCTTAGAAATCCTTCTTTAACCACCTGTCTCCTCCCCTTTCATCTACACTGATTTGAAGTGGATTTAACAGGTGACATCAATAAGGGATCATATCTCTCACCTGGATTCACCTGGTCAGTCTGTCATGGTAAGAGCAGGTGTTATGGCAACAGTTTAGTGTTTTGCTTCACAACAGACTGTAGGGAACACCAGAGACCTCCCCCTCCCCACTCTGCTAGCAACCATATGGGCCATACTAATTATGCTTTTCGCCAACCATTCTCACTGATCCCACCAGGGATTTGGTTAAGTGCTGTTAGTTGTATAGCTTTAATGTCACCACCAGCACCGGGCTAGCTTTCCACACACACACACACACACACACACACACACACACACACACACACACACACATACACACACTAACCACTAGCTGCTCTGCTCATGGGAAACATAATGCTGCCAGAAGAGAAGACGGTCCAAGTCAACACGGTTATTGATTTGAGGTAAATGAAAGCTTCTCTTTAAGCAGTTGGTTGAATCCGATGCAGTTTGAGCTGGTGCCTCTCAGACCACTGTTTATACGACAAACATTATTACACTGTGGATGTGTGAATGAATCGGTAACTAATCATATGTCTTTTCAGTAGTACTCTGTGATTTCTAATTTGGACCAACCAGAAGAGGGATATTTGTATTTATCCTAGTATAATTCTTACCAATGAAGCCTACACTGAGAAACCATATTTTAATATCTTCTTTAAATGAAAGAACCCTATTTAATTCCATCTGTTCTGTGGTGCGACCGAGTGTGCGTCCCAAACGGAACCCTATTCCCTATGTAGTGCACTACTTTTGACCAGGGCTTAGGTCAAAAGTAGTGCACTTTACAGCGAAATAGGGTTCCGTTTGGGACAGAGACATGCGTTCGATCAAGATGTTTAATTAGAAAAGCCGACGTGACATCCATGATGCTTGCTGTTACCTCGGGGGCAGAGATCTCTAGGAAATGGTTTGAAGTGCTATGTGTGAATGAGCTTAAATGCCTCTCTGTGTGTTTCTAATGCTTCTTTAGTTGTGCCTAATCATTTACGAAGGCTTAACGTCTGCCTGTCTGCCTGTCTGCCTGTCTGTCTGTCTGTCTCTGTCTCTGTCTCTGTCTGATGCTTCTTTAGTTGTGCTTAATCATTTACAAATACTTAACCTGTCTGTCTCTGGCAGGTAGCCTGGTGGTTAGAGGCAGGTAGCCTGGTGGTTAGAGGCAGGTAGCCTGGTGGTTAGAGGCAGGTAGCCTGGTGGTTAGAGGCAGGTAGCCTGGTGGTTAGAGGCAGGTAGCCTGGTGGTTAGAGGCAGGTAGCCTGGTGGTTAGAGGCAGGTAGCCTGGTGGTTAGAGGCAGGTAGCCTGGTGGTTAGAGGCAGGTAGCCTGGTGGTTAGAGGCAGGTAGCCTGGTGGTTAGAGGCAGGTAGCCTGGTGGTTAGAGGCAGGTAGCCTGGTGGTCAGAGCATTGGGCCAGTAACTGAAAGGTTGCTGGATCGTATCCCCGAGCTGATAAAATTCTGTCATTCTGCCCCTGAACAAGGCAGTTAACCCACTGTCCCTGTCATTGTAAATAATAATTTGTTCTTAACTAGTTAAAAGTTAAATAAAATAAAAAAGAATAGCTTTCCTGCAACAATATTTTGTTGAAATGTAATTTGATCTCTGAGAAATGAAGCCTACCAATTGCACCTAAAAAAAGTTGTACTTTTTTTTTTTTTAATTTAATTTTAGGATTTACATTATTCAATAAATATATATTACCCAACATCTGATTTGATCCAAACTTATTCCTACCATTGAATAAGACTCATTGAATTAAATGTAATGATCAAAAGCCGCCCACTGACACCCTCCACACCCCATGCCAATCCCATCAATCAGTGTCAGTTCTCTGCCTGACCAGTAGTATGGAGCTGCGGCTCGGGAGTATTGACGTGGCTTTTAATAATTGTATTGGATTCCTCATGTCTTACATTGTTAGGAATAATTATGGTCCAAATCGGATGTTCGATACTATATTTATTGACATTTATATGAATCGAATACATTTTAAATGGCCAATTTCGTTGCAATCAATAAGTTTAAAAAAAGAGATCTAAATATATTTCAACAAAATGTTGAAGGAATTCTAATCATATCAATTTCTAACGACAGAAACAATTTCAACACAATCCTCTTGTGCTTTTTTGAGTTGGAACAATCTTTTTTTAAACACTACACAATCAAAATGTGCACATCTAGCTCTGCCAGTGCAAAACAAAGGAGGTTTGTTGTTGAAAAGAAAAGAGCCTCTGTGTTCTGGCTAACAGTTTTCTTGTAAAGATTGAAATTTCTGTTTTGCTGCGTGACTGTTAATCAGCAGGATCTGCCCTTAATAAAGCAGAGAGAGAGAGAGAGGGAGGGATGAAGAGAGAGGGAGGGATGAAGAGAGAGGGAGGGATGAAGAGAGAGGGAGGGATGAAGAGAGAGGGAGGGATGAAGAGAGGGGGAGGGATGAAGAGAGGGGGAGGGATGAAGAGAGGGGGAGGGATGAAGAGAGGGGGAGGGATGAAGAGAGGGGGAGGGATGAAGAGAGAGGGAGGGATGAAGAGAGGGGGAGGGATGAAGAGAGAGGGGGAGGGAGTGAATGGAGGAGAGAAGAATCCTCATCTCTCCTCCATCAACCAACCCTTTATTCCTAAATTCCTGTTTCTCTCTCTCTCTTTCCTCTCTCTACCTCTGCTCTCTCCTTCTCCTCTCTTTACCCGGTCTCTCTACTCTCTCTTTCCTCTCCCCCGTCTCTCGGTCTCTCTCCCCCTCGCTCCAAAATGAAGCAACAGAAACGCTAATTAACAGATGGATGAGAAGGGCTTCTGACTACAGCAACGTTGCTGGCTGTCCCCTCTCCCCCCTCAGGCTACACCACACTGCTCTAAAGAAGACACTGTAGCTACGCTTAGCCTGCTGATACTGTAGCTACGCTTAGCCTGCTGATACTGTAGCTACGCTAGCCTGCTGATACTGTAGCTACGCTAGCCTGCTGATACTGTAGCTACGCTAGCCTGCTGATACTGTAGCTACGCTAGCCTGCTGATACTGTAGCTACGCTAGCCCGCTGATACTGTAGCTACGCTAGCCCGCTGACACTGTAGCTACGCTAGCCCGCTGACACTGTAGCTACGCTAGCCCGCTGACACTGTAGCTACGCTAGCCCGCTGACACTGTAGCTACGCTAGCCCGCTGACACTGTTGCTACGCTAGCCCGCTGACGCTGTAGCTACGCTAGCCCGCTGATTCTGTAGCTACGCTAGCCCGCTGATTCTGTAGCTACGCTAGCCCGCTGACACTGTAGCTACGCTAGCCCGCTGACACTGTAGCTACGCTAGCCCGCTGACACTGTAGCTACGCTAGCCCGCTGACACTGTAGCTACGTTAGCCCGCTGACACTGTAGCTACGCTAGCCCGCTGACACTGTAGCTACGCTAGCCCGCTGATACTGTAGCTACGCTATCCCGCTGATACTGTAGCTACGCTATCCCGCTGATACTGTAGCTACGCTATCCCGCTGATACTGTAGCTACGCTAGCCTGCTGATACTGGTGCCTTTTCCTCCTCCTCCCCCGGCTTTGTCCCTTCCTCCTCCTACCCCCGGCTCTGTCCCTTCCTCCTCCTCCCCCCGGCTCTGTCCCTTCCTCCTCCTCCCCCCGGCTCTGTCCCTTCCTCCTCCTCCCCCCGGCTCTGTCCCTTCCTCCTCCTCCCCCCGGCTCTGTCCCTTCCTCCTCCTCCCCCCGGCTCTGTCCCTTCCTCCTCCTCCCCCCGGCTCTGTCCCTTCCTCCTCCTCCCCCCGGCTCTGTCCCTTCCTCATCCTCCCCACGGCTCTGTCCCCTCCTCCTCCCCACGGCTCTGTCCCTTCCTCCTCCCCACGGCTCTGTCCCTTCCTCCTCCTCCCCACGGCTCTGTCCCTTCCTCCTCCTCCCCACGGCTCTGTCCCTTCCTCCTCCTCCCCCCCGGCTCTGTCCCTTCCTCCTCATACCCACGGCTCTGTCCCTTCCTCCTCATACCCACGGCTCTGTCCCTTCCTCCTCCTCCCCACTGCTCTGTCCCTTCCTCCTCCTCCCCACGGCTCTGTCCCTTCCTCCTCCTCCCCACGGCTCTGTCCCTTCCTCCTCCTCCCCCTTGTTTTACCCTGGTGGATGTGTCTCGGAATGGGAGTCCTGTGCTGCACACTGAAGCCAATCGGTGAGCAGGTAGAAGATGGCCATCTGCTCTGTGATGGTTATCTATTGCTGATGTAAAGTGTTTCATCCAGCTTGTGTGTGTGTTTCTGTATGCGTGCAGACAGAGATTGTTATGTTTTTGTGGTGGTTCTATTTTCAGTGTCCATAAATTACTCGTCTATGACTGAAACCTTTGAGACACTTGTGTGTGTGACCGGACTGACTCCTGACCTGGCTGTCTATTTAGGCTACCTGTAAACGTGTCGTTAATGTCCTCTACTGCAACCAACCAGCTGATCTGTCTGTCCTCTACTGCAACCAACCAGCTGATCCGTCTGTCCTCTACTGCAACCAACCAGCTGATATGTCTGTCCTCTACTGCAACCAACCAGCTGATCTGTCTGTCCTCTACTGCAACCAACCAGCTGATCTGTCTGTCCTCTACTGCAACCAACCAGCTGATCTGTCTGTCCTCTACTGCAACCAACCAGCTGATCTGTCTGTCCTCTACTGCAACCAACCAGCTGATCTGTCTGTCCTCTTCTGCAACCAACCAGCTGATCTGTCTGTCCTCTTCTGCAACCAACCAGCTGATCTGTCTGTCCTCTACTGCAACCAACCAGCTGATCTGTCTGTCCTCTACTGCAACCAACCAGCTGATCTGTCTGTCCTCTACTGCGACCAACCAGCTGATCTGTCTGTCCTCTACTGCGACCAACCAGCTGATCTGTCTGTCCTCTACTGCGACCAACCAGCTGATCTGTCTGTCCTCTACTGCGACCAACCAGCTGATCTGTCTGTCCTCTACTGCGACCAACCAGCTGATCTGTCTGTCCTCTACTGCAACCAACCAGCTGATCTGTCTGTCCTCTACTGCAACCAACCAGCTGATCTGTCTGTCCTCTACTGCAACCAACCAGCTGATCCTTGTTGTGCTGTGAACGGCTGAGTTCCTCCAGAGATGGATAGAGTGAGGTGACAATGGAGGAAAGGAGCGGTGGAGGTTGTGTCCTCCATCCATCTCTGTGTTCTCCCATCATCTCCTCAGATCCCCCCGTCAAAAACTCTGAGTGGAGACCGAGGCACTCAAACAAACCAGAAAGAGAATCAACTCACGAACTGCTGGCTAAAACTGGAGTTACCAAGCCTTCTGCTTTGCAAATATTATTTTCTATAAAATGATGAACAAAATAGGCCCTAAAATGGAGCCTTGTGGAACCCCTTTTTTGATGTCATGGAAAATACTATATTTATAACCGTCCATGTTGGAAAATAGGCTAGTTGCTGAACCAATTATAGGATTTTTTTTTCTCCCTTCAACAATGCATTGTCTTCCGACAGATGGCGTCATTTTCACCCCGATGCGTTGCCATCAGTCCAGACGTACAAAATGCTGTTCGGAATGGAATGAGGTGGTCTGATTTATAGATGGTCCCACTTCAACCACCAGGAAGCTCTCAGCCCTCTCTCCACTGGGGACAAGTGGAGGCTACTAATGGCTTGATGAATCATTCTGATTGGAGGCATACAGGGGCTATATTTAAGTGAGGAAAGTGAATGTAAGCGCTATGTAGTATTAGACTGTAAAATAAGTCTACTGTGTATGTAATATAAAGGCCAATACGGATATTCTTACGTATATTATACTGTGAAAATCACCCTTCAAGGCAGATTTGTGTGTGTGTGTGTGGATTTACAACATTGACTAGTAATCCGTCAGGCCCACTGGCTGTGCTGTGTAGTCTCATCATGGTTCTCACCGTGTCAGCTGTCAGAGCACAAAGGCATTCTCACCGTGACAGCTGTCAGAGCACAAACTAAGTAATTACCCTGCTGTGTGTGTGGTGTGTGTGTGTGTGGTTCCTCCTCTAAGCAAACAGAACTTGCAGTAGGACTGGAGTAGCAAGGTGAAGTGGCGTCTCTGTTTATTCCCCTCACAGCAGCTCACTGAGCTGGCCTTGTCTCCTAGCAACACAACGCTGTAATGGAAGACAATTCATTCCTCTAACGCCATCCCCGAACCGGTCGCGTGCGTGGGTCCGCGTGCGTGGGTCCGCGTGCGTGAGTCCACGTGTGGGGGCTAATTGATTTTGTCCCCCCACACCAAACGCGATCACGACACGCAGGTTGAAATATCAAAACAAACTCTAAACCAATGATATTCAAATTGGGGACAGGTCGAAAAGCATTAAATATTTATGGCAATTTAGCTAGCTAGCTGGCTGTTTCCAGCTAAATTGTCCTGGGATTTAAACGTTGAGTTGTTATTTATTATGGATCCCCATTAGCTGCTGCCAAAGCAGCTAACGGGGTCCAGCAAAATGGGGTCCAGCAAAATTAAGGCAGTTATACAATATTAAAAACATTACAATACATTTACAGATTTCACAACGCACTGTGTGCCCCAGGCCCCTACTCCACCACTACCACATATCTACAGTCCAAAGTCTGTGTGTCTATAGTGCGTATGTTATTGTTTGTGTGTGTGTTTGCATGTGTCTGTGACAATGTTTGTGTTGTTTCACAGTCCCCGCTGTTCCATAAGGTGTATTTTATCTGTTTTTTAAATCTAATTTTACTGCTTGCGTTAGTTCCTTGATGTGGAATCGAGTTCCGTGTAGTCATGGCTCTATGTGGTACTGTGTGCCTCCCATAGTCTGTTATGGACTTGGGGACTGTGAAGAGACCTCTGGTGGCATGTCTTGTGGGGTAGGCATGGGTGTCTGAGCTGTGTGCCAGTAGTTTAGACCGACAGCTCGGTGCATTCAACATGTCAATACCTCTCATAAATAAAGGTAGGGATGAAGTCCATCTCTCTTTCACTTTTAGCCAGGAGAGATTGACATGCATATTATGAATATTTGCTCTCTGTGTACATCCAAGGGCCCGCCTTGTTCTGAGCCATTTGCAAAAAGTCATTTTGTGTGGCACCTGACCACACGACTAAACAGTAGTCAAGGTGCGACAAAAGTAGGGCCTGTAGGACCTGCCTTGTTGATAGTGCTGTTAGGAAGGCAGAGCATCACTTTATTATAGACAGACTTCTCCCCATCTTAGCTACTACTGCATATAGTGTTGGGTCATCCGCATACATAGACACACTGGCTTTACTCAGTCAGTGGCATGTCGAAAAGCAAGGGGCCTAAACAGCTACCCTGGGGAATTCCTGATTCTAACTGGATTATTTTTGATAGGCTTCCATTAAAGAACACCCTCTGTGTTCTGTTAGATAAGTAACTCTTTATCAACATTTTAGCAGGGGGTGTAAAGCCATAACGCAAGTTTTTCGTGAATTGCACAAGGTCATCTACTACGACAATTTATCCACACACAAAATGGTCAACCGAATCGTTTCTAGTCATCTCGCCTCCTTCCAGGCTTTTTCTTCTTTAGACTTTATATGGCGATTGGCATCTAACTTTCATAATAAGGTCTATTACCACAACCGACTGACCGACCTCAGTTCATCTTTCAATCACCCACGTGTGTATAACCAATGAGGAGATGGCACGTGGGTATATGCGTCTCTAAACCAATGGTCTCAGACGATCCCGCAGGTGAAGAAGCCAGATGAGGAGGTCCTGGGCTGGCGTGGTTACACGTGGGCTGCGGTTGTGAGGCCGGTTGGACGTACTTCCAAATTCTCTAAGATGACGTTGGAAGCGGCTTATGGTAGAGATAAACATTAAATTCTCTGGTGGACATTCCTGCAGTCAGCATGCCAATTGCACACTCCCTCAAAACATCTGTGGCATTGTGTTGTGTGACAAAACTGCACATTTTAGAGTAGCCGTTTATTCTCACCAGCACAAGGTGCACCTGTGTAATGATCATGGTGTTCAGCTTCTTGATATGCCACTTCCTGTCAGGTGGATGGATTATCTTGGCAAAGATAAATGATCACTAACAAAGATGTAAACAAATTTGTGCAAAACATTTGAGAGAAATAAGCTTTTTTGTGCGTATGGAACATTTCTGGGATCTTTTATTTCAGCTCATGAAAACATGGGAAACTATACTTTACATGTTGCGTTTATAAGTTGTATGATTTATGAATGGCAAGGATATATGAGATGGACTT
Organism: Oncorhynchus clarkii lewisi; assembly: GCF_045791955.1. Classification (NCBI taxonomy): domain Eukaryota; kingdom Metazoa; phylum Chordata; class Actinopteri; order Salmoniformes; family Salmonidae; genus Oncorhynchus; species Oncorhynchus clarkii. The sequence continues at coordinate 74,696,836 of NC_092155.1, forward strand.
AATTCAGTCAGTTCCACACCTTTTTATAAACTAGTCAAGCTTGCTGTTCCTTAATCAAAGCACAGCGCCATCACTCTGTGGCTGCATATGAAACACGCCAGGATCCGTAAACCATTTTTCTCACTGGCCCCTTCAGGGGCAGTTGTCCAAAAATCTACTGACTCAAACAGAATTGTTTGTCATGTTTCTTAAATAAGAAAAGTATTAGAAGTAATGTGAAATTGAGCAATATAGTCTTTTTAACCCAAATATTAGTTGAGACACTGTTCAGCTGCCATTTTAAGGGCGGGAGGGTACCGTGGTAATGGTCTTGTCTTGTCACGCGTGTCTGAGATTTTGGATCTGACTAGTAGCTGAAGGTCTTCCAGTGTTGCCAATTTAGCAACTTTGTTTGTTTTATTTAGTGAGTTTTCAGACCCCTCCAGCGACTTTTTTCATTGGTTAGAGGTTAGCGACATTCAGCTCCTTGGGAGTTTTGCCACCAAGAGTTTCAGTGGTTTTGATGGCATTTAGTGACTTTTCTCACTGAATTCTGCACCACAGAAGAGTGAGACAAGCTGTCTGTTTAACAGAAGTCACAGGACTGGTTCACATACAGGCAGAGAAGCACAAGGTGCTGAACCAAGGCAAATTGGTGCTGTGACGTCATCTAGCGTCAAATCAAATTAAAGCAAACTTTTTTTTGGACACATGCGCCGAATACAACAAGTGTAGACTTTACCGTGACATGCTTTACTTACAAGCCCTTAACCAACAGTGCAGTTCAAGAAGAAGAACATATTTACCAAGTAGACTAAAATAAAAAGTTATCATAAAAAGTAACACAAGAATAACGAGGCTCTATACAGAGGGTACCGGTACTGAGTCAGGGTGGAGGCTATATACAGGGGGCACCAGTACAGAGTCAATGTGGAGGCTATATACAGGGGGTACCGGTACAGAGTCAATGTGGAGGCTATGTACAGGGGGTACCGGTACTGAGTCAGGGTGGAGGCTATATACAGGGGGCACCAGTACAGAGTCAATGTGGAGGCTATATACAGGGGGCACCGGTACAGAGTCAATGTGGAGGCTATATACAGGGGGTACCGGTACTGAGTCAGGGTGGAGGCTATATACAGGGGGCACCGGTACTGAGTCAATGTGGAGGCTATATACAGGGGGCACCGGTACTGAGTCAGGGTGGAGGCTATATACAGGGGGCACCGGTACTGAATCAGGGTGGAGGCTATATACAGGGGGCACCGGTACTGAGTCAGGGTGGAGGCTATATACAGGGGGCACTGGTACTGAATCAGGGTGGAGGCTATATACAGGGGGCACTGGTACTGAATCAGGGTGGAGGCTATATACAGGGGGCACCGGTACTGAGTCAGGGTGGAGGCTATATACAGGGGGCACCGGTACTGAGTCAGGGTGGAGGCTATATACAGGGGGCACCGGTACTGAGTCAGGGTGGAGGCTATATACAGGGGGCACCGGTACTGAGTCATTGTGGAGGCTATATACAGGGGGCACCAGTACAGAGTCAATGTGGAGGCTATATACAGGGGGCACCGGTACAGAGTCAATGTGGAGGCTATATACAGGGGGTACCGGTACTGAGTCAGGGTGGAGGCTATATACAGGGGGCACCAGTACAGAGTCAATGTGGAGGCTATATACAGGGGGCACCGGTACAGAGTCAATGTGGAGGCTATATACAGGGGGTACCGGTACTGAGTCAGGGTGGAGGCTATATACAGGGGGCACCGGTACTGAGTCAGGGTGGAGGCTATATACAGGGGGCACCGGTACTGAGTCAGGGTGGAGGCTATATACAGGGGGCACCGGTACTGAATCAGGGTGGAGGCTATATACAGGGGGCACCGGTACTGAGTCAGGGTGGAGGCTATATACAAGGGGCACTGGTACTGAATCAGGGTGGAGGCTATATACAGGGGGCACCGGTACTGAGTCAGGGTGGAGGCTATATACAGGGGGCACCGGTACTGAGTCATTGTGGAGGCTATATACAGGGGGCACCGGTACTGAGTCAGTGTGGAGGCTGTATACAGGGGGCACCGGTACTGAGTCAATGTGCAGGGGTACATGCTAGTTGAGGTAATCTGTACATGTAGGTGGGGGCGAAGTGACTATGCATAGATAACAAACAAACAGCGGGTAGCAGCAGTGGAGGAGCCAATAGCGATTCTCGCTGAATTAGTTGGCAACACTAGTTTCTTTGCTGTCAGTTAAAGCAGCAGACTCAAACTAACGTTGAAAAACAACCGAGCTTGTGAACAAAACAATGTAAATAGCCAAGAAACACGAGGAGTCTCACTTGTCAGATTTTCGAGTGAATTAGACCAACTTTCGTGCACCATGAGTCTATCAGCTCTTATTAAAGGTAAGCGTTAAATTTTTAACAACGCTTTTTTTCTAGTTCATTGCATCCGCCGTGGAGCCCATTTTCATAATATTTCCTAGCTGCTTGCCGTCGTTTTGAAGTAATCGCGAAAAAACAGGCCTTATTTTAGGGCATTTTTCACCCTGCCGGTTCCTATTAGTTCTATTGAGCCACGTGGCACCAACTCACCTTCTGAACGTTCTATTCCAAGCTTATTGTTCAACGTCACAATGCCTGCTTCGCTATTGTTGGCAATGAGACCTGCTCACGTTGTTGGTAGTTAAAGTTAGTGTGCACTGCGCCTGGCCCGCCACAGAAGTTGCTAGTGCGCGATGAGACAAGGATGTCCCTGCCGGCCAAACCCTTCCTAACCCGGACGACGCTGGGCCAATTGTGCGCCGCCCCATGGGCCTCCCGGTCGCGGCCGGCTGCGACAGAGCCTGGGCTCGAACCCAGAATCTCTAGTGGCACATGCCTTAGACCACCGCGCCACTCGGGAGGCCCAGTCGGAAGACGTTTTAATCATGAGAATCTCCTCTTTCTAATTATTTAAGTGTGGACAGCTCTTTGCTCTTTGCTCTTTGAGTGCTGCGCTGCTCACATTGTTTTCCTGTGGAGAGGCATTCCGGTCTATTTCGCCAAATATCTCACTGTGTATATTTTTTTTTAAAACATCCAAGTCGGGCACCATTTTAATCAGGAGAATCTCCTCTTTTGTAAATATGTAAGTCTGGGCATCGGTCACTAGACCAGAAATAGTCAGAAGTTTTCATTTTTCCCCTACTTTCTCACTATGCAGACATAAGCACAGTTGACACCATCGAGGTGCGGGTGTTTACTTTCTACACTAGTTTATTTTTTTCAAGTTTCGTTTGACGAACAGATTGGTGGTATAAAAAAAAAAGGGATACATTTGTTTTGGTGCCATTTAGGTGAAATGGAATTCTAAACCTAACTTCTAAGCGTATCAGGCTCTGCGAACGTTCCATTCCAATCATTTGCTATTGGCTCGCGCTAGTGTTCCAACTTAGCCAACATTCTTTTGCTGTTTTTCAGCCTTGGGTGAATTTGGACTCGTTCTATTGTCCAGCCTATTAAAGGGATACTTGGGGATTTTGGCAATGAGGTCCTTTATCTACTTCCCCAGAAACAGATAAACTCATGGATACCATTTTTGCCTCTGCGTGTAGTTTGAAGAAGGTTGCTAATGTTAGCGCAATGGCTGCATCTATACTGTAGATTTCCAGTCATTACACTGTTAGTTAGCATTGGCACCCGTAACTACCTCGTACTTTCTGTTATACTGGACGCAGAGACATAAAAATGGAATCCACAAGTTTCTGACTCTGAGGAAGTAGAGTTGCCTAAATCCTGAAGTATTCCTTTAACTTCCACACAGCTCACCTGCCAGGTAGTGATGCAGCACCAGGTGGGATATAGGACTCCCGATTTTTATTTTGTATGATACTATGAAACAAATCATACTCGCATTTGACTGTTCATTTTATGCCCTGGTTGTCTTTGTCTCCACCCTAGCTGTCTGGTGCTGGGTTACATTTCAAAAGCTTGTCCATCTTGTAGTTTCTGCTGTCTCAGAGATTAACACAATGAAAGAGTTTGTGTGTGTGTGTGTGTGTGTTTGTGTGTTTGACCTTCCCCTGTGAGGAGAGACTGAGGGAGGATGAGAGACTGTCAGCAGGGAGGGAGAGAGGACAGGACGGAGGGGGGGGTCTTTGTGCAGTAGGAAACGACAGGCGTTTTAATTGTGTGTGACACATGAAATTAGAAATAATAATGTGTGAACAGTCAGAGGGGGCCCAAGAGACCAGATGAGATGAGAATCTCCCTGCTCGTCATTTTAAACAGTAGCAGTAAGATCCTATCTGAGAGATTTGATATGAAACCAGGACCAAAAATGACTGATCTGAGAAATGTTATATGAAACCAGGACCAAAAAAGGCTGTGATCTGGCCTCCCGGGTGGCGCAGTGGTTAAGGCTGCTGTACTGCAGCGCCAGCTGTGCCACCAGGTTCGCGCCCAGGCTCTGTCGTAACCGGCCGCGACCGGGAGGTCCGTGGGGCGACGCACAATTGGCCTAGCGTCGTCCGGGTTAGGGAGGGCTTGGCCGGTAGGGAAATCTTTGTCTCATCGCGCACCAGCGACTGCTGTGGCGGACTGGGCGCAGTGCGCGCTAACCAAGGTTGCACGGTGTTTCCTCCGACACATTGGTGCGGCTGGCTTCCGGGTTGGATGCGCGCTGTGTTAAGAAGCAGTGCGGCTTGGCTGGGTTGTGAATCGGAGGATGCGTGACTTTCAACCTTCGTCTCTCCCGAGCCCGTAGCGATGAGACAAGATAGTAGCTACTAAAACAAAATTGGGGATACCATGAAATTGGGGAGAAAAAGGGGTAAAATAAAAAATAAAAAAAGTAAATTAAAAAAAACTGTGATCTGAGAAATTTTATATGAAACCAGGACAAAAAAATGACTGATCTGAGGGATTTTCATGAAATTTCAAAGGGCCTAAAATGTAATTTTGTCAAAAGTTTATGGACACATATGCGAGTTGTGGTATAAAGCTAATTATAAACTGTGGTTCCAGCCCTGAATGCTGATTGGCTGACAGCCGTGGTAAATCAGACCATATACCACATGTATGACAAAACATTTATTTTTACTGCTCTAATTAAGTTGGTAACCAGTTTATAATAGCAATAAGGCACCTTGGGGGTTTGTGGTACTTGGCCAATATACCACGGCTAAGGGCTGTGTCCAGGCACTCCGCGTTGGGTCGTGATTAAGAACGGCCCTTAGCCGTGGTATATTGGCCATATACCACACCCCCTTGAGCCTTATTGCTTAAATAAGTAGCTGTATTTCTGCTGTTTTGTTTCCTAACTTTATATCCCAGCTTGTGCATCAACACAGCCTGGCTGGGGCGAGTGAGTGAAAGCTGAAAATATTTGTTTTAAGAAGCATTGAGCACAGGCATAAAAGTTGGTCTAAATACTAACGTGAGTCTTTATCCTCGGGTTTCTTGGAGATTTACATTTTTTTTGGTTCTCAAGTTAGGTTTTTAGAATGTTTGCGTTTCCTTCCGCTGCTAGTGAAGAGAAACATCCTCGGCCTCTACTAGTCAGATTCGTTACCACAGTAACCTTAAAGGGGCAGCTGACATTTTGTCTCATCTGTGATATTTTGGTTAAAATACTCTTAAATTAAATTGAGCAATATACCACGTTGCTTCCTTCAAGTAATACATTCCTTATTTTAGAAACATTAATTAATAACAGTAATTAATTAATTATTAATAACAGTAATTAACAGTAATTAATGCAAAAAAATATATATTTTGGCTGGTAAAAAAATCTTGAGTTGGCCGGTAGATTAAAAAAAATATCTACCTGCCACAGTGGCTGGTAGACAAATCAATTAGTTTTAGGCCCTGGTCCTTTGGAGGAAGGAGTGTTGACAATAATTACACATTTGTATAAAAAAAATACCATACAGGCATATCAAAGATCGAGTGAGCTCTCTGCTAGTGTTAATGTTAGGATCCATTTTATACAGAGACATTGGAACAGTAGGCAATGTAACCAATCACAGCCCTCCTTTTACTTGCATCATTGCACATCCTGCAAATCACCAGCACAGGGTGACCATTTTGAATCCATTTTCACATTCACACTATTGGTAACGCTGACAAACTCTAATCACACTCTGGAGCTTTGATATGCCCGTACAGTATATTATGTTAAACAATATATTGAAAAATGTGCCATGTAATAAATATGTATTTTCGATATTCATGTTTTATATTTTTCAATATTCATGAAATAAATATGTTTTGAAATGAAAATACTACTTATATGAGAGCAGACGCTAACCTCCAAATAACACCAAATGTTTGTTGCTCCTACCTACCAAGTCTTAATGGAGGCCTGGGTGAGGCCAAAATCTCATAAATATGCCAACTTCATTCATTCTCAATTACGCTTTTAGGTACGAATGTCAACCAATCCTTCCTCCGAAGGACCATTCTATGGATGAAATGTTGTGACAATCCCCCCAATGGTCTTTTTCTGTCTGGGTTTCATATGGAATCACTCATCGGTGTCTTTTTATATTACCCAAAAAGCACTCTGTGAGATACAATACCATTCCGACATCGCACGATCTAATATTTACATATTTCTTAATTCCTTTACTTTTAGATTAGTGTGTATTGTTGTGAGTTGTTAGATATAATTGCACTGTTGGAGCTAGGAACACAAGCATTTCGCTACACCCACAATAACATCTGCTAAATATGGGTATGGATTTGATTGGACAATAGGCCTACTATAGGTCTAGTACCAGTGGAGGAGTTGAGATATACATAAAGGAGTAGCAGTCATATACATCACTATTGTGGATGTCTTTCTGGTCTTCTCACCCATATAAAGGAGTGATATGGTGATGCATACTAACAATACTATCAATGGCAGTATATGAAAATGTATCTTTTACTAACCGTCAAGGCAGAGCAGGCCAATTACTGGCAGAGAAATAGCTTGCCTACTTAACATTACTTTAGTAGATACACGACATGACCAAAAGTATGTGGACACCGGCTCGTTGAACATCTCATTCCAAAATCATGGGCATTAATATGGAGTTGGTCCCCCTTTGCTGCTATAACAGCCTCCACTCTTCTGGGAAGGCTTTCCACTAGATGTTGGAACATTGCTGCTATAACAGCCTCCACTCTTCTGGGAAGGCTTTCCACTAGATGATGGAACATTACTGCGTGGACTTGCTTCCATTCAGCCACAATAACATTAGTGAGGTCGGACACTGATGTTGGGCGAATAGGGCCAGCTTGCAGTCGGCGTTCCAATTTATCACAAAGGTGTTCGATGTGGTTGAGGTCAGCGCTCTGTGCAGGCCAGTCTAGTTCTTCCACAACGATCTCGACAAACTGTTTCTGTATGGACCTCGCTTTGTGCACGGGGGCATTGTCATGCTGAAACAGGAAAGGGACTTTCCCCAAACTGTTGCCACAAAGTTGGAGGCACAGAATCGTCTAGAATGTCATTGTATGCTGTAGTGTTAAGATTTCCCTTCACTGGAACAAAGGGGCCAAGCCCGAACCATGAAAAACAGTCCCGGACAATTATTCCTCCTCCACCAAACTTTACAGTTGGCACTATGCATTTTGGGCAGGTAGCGTTCTCCTGGCATTCGCCAAACACCCAGATTCGTCCGTCGGACTGCCAGATGGTAAAGCGTCACTCCAGAGAATGTGTTTCCACTGCTCCAGAGTCAGTTTGGAACTCAGTAGTGAGTGCAGCCGAGGACAGGGAGGTTTTATAAGCTGCTGTTTCAGCACTCAGCAGTCCCGTTCTGTGAGCTTGTGTGGCCTACCACTTCCCGGCAGAGCCGTTGTTGCTCCTAGACATTTCCACTTCACAATAACAGCACTTATAGTTAACCAGGGCAGCTCAAGTAGGGCAGAAATTTGACGAACTGACTTGTTGGAAAGGTGTTATCCTATGACGGTGCCACGTTGAAAGTCACTGAGCTCTTCAGTAAGGCCATTCTACTGCCAATGTTTGTCTATGGAGATTGCATGGCTCTGTTCTCGATTTTATACACCTGTCAGCAGCAGGTGTGACTGAATTAGCCGAATCCACTAAATACAAGTCTTCACATACTTTTGTATATACAGTGCCTTGCGAAAGTATTCGGCCCCCTTGGTTTGGGCCTGCTTTTCTTCGATGTGCAAAACTGATAGAGACATACCCCAAGCGACTTACAGCTGTAATCGCAGCAAAAGGTGGCGCTACAAAGTATTAACTTAAGGGGGCTGAATAATTTTGCACGCCCAATTTTTCAGTTTTTGATTTGTTAAAAAAGTTTGAAATATCCAATAAATGTTGTTCCACTTCATGATTGTGTCCCACTTGTTGTTGATTCTTCACAAAAAAATACAGTTTTATATCTTTATGTTTGAAGCCTGAAATGTGGCAAAAGGTCACAAAGTTCAAGGGGGCCGAATACTTTCGCAAGGCACTGTATATAGTCTATCTCTCACCCATTTAAACCATTATTTAAATTGTATTTAACCTTTTTTATTTAACCTTTTATTTAACTAGGACAGTCATATAAGAACAAATTAGCCTAACGAATCTAAGCAAACTATTGAGCCACAGCATGGCTGAGACATGGCTAATAGGGATGAGGCTTGTGTCTTTCCATTCTTCTCCATATCGCGCTGAAGGACCTGCTAGTGGGCGTTAAGATGCCTGCAGTGAGATACTCTGTATCTGAAGCACTCGCTAACGTTTCTTCAACCTGTGTTTTCCTCTCTCTTCACCTCCCATCTACTCTCTGTCATCTGGAGATGTTAGTAGAATAGATTGAGGCTATTTGAGAGACTCCTCTAGGATGTGTGTGTGTGTGTGTATACGTGTGTGTGTGTATACGTGTGTGTGTCTGTGTGCGTGCGCGTTTCAGCAGCTCTCTGCAGCGCCTCCTGATTTGACTTGGTAATGGCGCATTGATGGATCTGGAGGGAAATCCACCCAAGGAGTACCGACCACGTAACACACACACACACACACACACACACACACCAGGCAGGGAAAAAGTGCCCTGTTAAATCCGCTGTCATGTCGTTTCAATAGAGATGATTAAAAAAAGAGAGTGAAGAAAGGAGGGAGGTGAGAAAGAGGGAGAGAGCTTGTCATGTGTTGACGCCTGCAGCTCGCCGGCCGCCTCGTCTGTTATTCAACCACAGGTGTGTGTGTGTGTGTGTGTGTGTGTGTGTGTGTCTCTCTATGTCCTCTCTATCTGAGTGAAATAGACTTTAGTGTAGTAGTTGGCGTCCAAACCGCTGATTTATTTGTACACTAGCAGAGTCACCGGTACATTTATCCTCTCCGACACCAGACTGTTTACATCTTTTAGAAGCTCACATTTGTTCAACAGAGAGAGATAAATATTGGATTCAGTTTGAGAACATAATGGCTAGCCAAGAGCAGTAGAAAACAATTGAATTTTCTGAGTTTTTTTATTTTCCTAGTGCAGTCAATAATTCATCACCATTTGTAATTCTACGCGCGCGCACACACACACACACACCACACACACCACGCACACACATCCGACCGTTAAATATAAACAATTGATTGTTAAGATGAAACGGTATCCTAATCGTTCCACGTCACGCATACTGATGGTTTCTGCTGCGTTAAGTAGAGAAACGGGTTATGATAACACAGGAAGTGGGGAGCCTGCACCGAACACACCATCCCAGACTGAGACAGACAGCCAGGGCATCTAGTTTCATCATCACTCTGGAAGGCTACTGCTGCTTAGTGGTGCTCTGCTGCAGTTAATATTAATGTGCTTTAAACCAGCACATTCTGCTCCGGCAGCTCAGCCGTGCACGCGCACGCACGCACGCACGCACGCGCGCACGCACGCACACACACACACACACACACACACACACACACACTGTTACTCAGTAGGAAGATAAATAAAGCCAGTGGTGGATAAAGACAGGATATGACCGGACTGTGACGTCTGAAACGAGACAGGATATGACCGGACTAATGTGACGTCTGAAACGAGACAGGATATGACCGGACGGTGACGTCTGAAACGAGACAGGATATGACCGGACTAATGTGACGTCTGAAACGAGACAGGATATGACCTGACTAATGTCTGAAACGAGACAGGATATGACCTGACTGTGACGTCTGAAACGAGACAGGATATGACCTGACTGTGACGTCTGAAACGAGACAGGATATGACCGGACTAATGTGACGTCTGAAACGAGACAGGATATGACCGGACTAATGTGATGTCTGAAACGAGACAGGATATGACGTTTAAGCACACAGTGCCTTCATGGGCTACCAGCTCCAGTATGCATTAACTAGTTAGATGCATTCAAAGCAGTTCATTATGGCATATTACACTAAACTGTCTGTGTTATGATTATCCCCGAACATTACATCCGTTAACGCTTTCATTTCTGGTAGGGAGGGGCTGAGGTGTGGGGGGGGGGGGGGGGCTGAGGTGGGGGGGGGCTGAGCGTTCATGCTCAACACTTCAGTGGACTCCCTGGAGGAACCCATTATACAGCAGAGATATCAAACCATGAGTAATTTACAACACACACACACACACACACACACACACACACACGCGCGTCTTTCCCGGGCGCCGCTGTTGCCTCTTGCATCTTTAATGATGGATTATTACATTTCATATATGGCTTTGTAGAAATGTTAATATTTGATCCTTCCCACATTGAATCAAAAGCAGGAGAATAAAGAAGAAGGGAGCCTGTTTTGTCTCCTGACTGGAGAGGGAGCCTGTTTTGTCTCCTGACTGGAGAGGGAGCCTGTTTTGTCTCCTGACTGGAGAGGGAGCCTGTTTTGTCTCCTGACTGGAGAGGGGGCCTGTTTTGTCTCCTGACTGGAGAGGGAGCCTGTTTTGTCTCCTGACTGGAGAGGGGGCCTGTTTTGTCTCCTGACTGGAAAGGGAGCCTGTTTTGTCTCCTGACTGGAAAGGGGGCCTGTTTTGTCTCCTGACTGGAGAGGGGGCCTGTTTTGTATCCTGACTGGAGAGGGAGCCTGTTTTGTCTCCTGACTGGAGAGGGGGCCTGTTTTGTCTCCTGACTGGAGAGGGGGCCTGTTTTGTCTCCTGACTGGAGAGGGGGCCTGTTTTGTCTCCTGACTGGAGAGGGGGCCTGTTTTGTCTCCTGACTGGAGAGGGGGCCTGTTTTGTCTCCTGACTGGAGAGGGGGCCTGTTTTGTCTCCTGACTGGAGAGGGGGCCTGTTTTGTCTCCTGACTGGAGAGGGAGCCTGTTTTGTCTCCTGACTGGAGAGGGGGGGGGGGGGGCTGTTTTGTCTCCTGACTGGAGAGGGGGCCTGTTTTGTCTCCTGACTGGAGAGGGGGCCTGTTTTGTCTCCTGACTGGAGAGGGGGCCTGTTTTGTCTCCTGACTGGAGAGGGGGCCCGTTTTGTCTCCTGACTGGAGAGGGAGCCCGTTTTGTCTCCTGACTGGAGAGGGAGCCCGTTTTGTCTCCTGACTGGAGAGGGGGCCTGTTTTGTCTCCTGACTGGAGAGGGGGCCTGTTTTGTCTCCTGACTGGAGAGGGGGCCCGTTTTGTCTCCTGACTGGAGAGGGGGCCCGTTTTGTCTCCTGACTGGAGAGGGGGGGGGGGGGGGGGGCGTTTTGTCTCCTGACTGGAGAGGGGGCCCAGTTTTGTCTCCTGACTGGAGAGGGGGCCCAGTTTTGTCTCCTGACTGGAGAGGGGGCCCAGTTTGTCTCCTGACTGGAGAGGGGGCCCAGTTTGTCTCCTGACTGGAGAGGGGGCCCAGTTTTGTCTCCTGACTGGAGAGGGGGCCCAGTTTTGTCTCCTGACTGGAGAGGGGGCCCAGTTTTGTCTCCTGGCTGGAGAGGGGGCCCGTTTTGTCTCCTGACTGGAGAGGGGGCCCGTTTTGTCTCCTGACTGGAGAGGGGGCCCGTTTTGTCTCCTGACTGGAGAGGGGCCCGTTTTGTCTCCTGACTGGAGAGGGATTGTCCATACTCACAAAAATATAATTTCTCTCATTTTGTGCACAATTTTTTTATTTTTACATCCCTGTTAGTGAACATTTACTTACCCCTTCCACATCCCCCCATTACTAGCTCTGACCCCCCCTTACTAGCTCTGACCCCCCAACATCCCGCTTACTAGCTGTGACCCCCCCATATCCCCCCTTACTAGCTCTGACCCCCCCCACATCCCCCCTTACTAGCTCTGACCCCCCCACATCCCCCATTACTAGCTCTGACCCCCCCGTTTCTCTCTCTCTCGTCCCCCGTCTCTCTCTCTCGTCCCCCGTCTCTCTCTCTCGTCCCCCGTCTCTCTCGTCTCTCTCTCTCTCTCTCGTCCCACGTCTCTCTCTCTCTCTCGTCCCACGTCTCTCTCTCTCTCTCTCTCGTCCCCCGTCTCTCTCTCTCTCGTCCCCCGTCTCTCTCTCTCTCTCTCTCGTCCCCCGTCTCTCTCTCTCTCTCTCTCGTCCCCCGTCTCTCTCTCTCTCTCGTCCCCCGTCTCTCTCTCTCTCTCTCTCTTAGAAGTGTACTCCAGTTTCTGTGTAAAGATCACTCTCCCCGATGAGGAGAAAGTGCTAGCATCTCCACAAGGGGATTAGGCCGCCATTTTGTTCATCAATGAACGTCTTGTCTATCCCCTATGAGAAGGAAGCTTTCGTTTCCTTTATACTAGCACATATAATCAATTCATCTAATGATATCATGTCTACTGTATCTATTCTCCCATTGTCTTTAACATGGGTTTGATCCCGTCTTCAGTATTTTCTTACATTTTGTGATGACTTTAGAGGATTTAAAACACATCATTTTCTGTAATGTATTAGAGCGGAGGGTAGAAGATAGTCGGTATTTCTTTCTTGAAGAATTTGAACACTTAGCCTACTGCATTAAGTGATACATTTATACATTCATTTATACAACTTTGACCAACGTTGGTTCAATTACTTGAATTTCATTTAGTTCATTTTTTGTTTTTTTGTGAGCTCAACGTGCCATTTCTCTAGAGAGAAATCAAATCATTCACAAGATAAATCAAGTCAAGAACGAGATGGGACACTGGGCTAGAAAGGAGTTTTCTTTAAGCAAATATTCTACGTAATTCAGCTTAGAAACGTATCTAACTACAATTCCCATAATCCATAGCGCCTGTTCTTTCCCGCCCAGACAGAGATGGATAGACTTTTACACACTTACTACTTTAGGTTAGATAGACACAGAGCACATGAGAGAGGACTGTACACAACACAAGGAGAGAGAGGGATAGAGACAGTTTGAAATGATGCCTGATCTACTCCTGAAGAAGTAGTAAATTAGTTTAGTCAGACAATCCTGCAGCATCCGTAGAAAGGCTAGCCAAATAGGATGACTAGAGACAGGAACCGAAAGGTTGCAAGATCGAATCCCCGAGCTGACAAGGTAAAAATCTGTCGTTCTTCCCCTGAACAAGGCTTAGTCCCTCATGTCTCCTCTTATAATATATTATTTAGTAGCCTGGACGGCCATCTTCTAATAGCAGTATGTAGCTTAGTCCCTCATGTCTCCTCTTATAATATATTATTTAGTAGCCTGGACTTCTAATAGCAGTATGTAGCTTAGTCCTCATGTCTCCTCTTATAATATATTATTTAGTAGCCTGGACGGCCATCTTCTAATAGCAGTATGTAGCTTAGTCCCTCATGTCTCCTCTTATAATATATTATTTAGTAGCCTGGACTTCTAATAGCAGTATGTAGCTTAGTCCTCATGTCTCCTCTTATAATATATTATTTAGTAGCCTGGACGGCTGTCTTCTAGTAGCAGTATGTAGCTTAGTCCCTCATGTCTCCTCTTATAATATATTATTTAGTAGCCTGGACAGATGTCTTCTAATAGCAGTATGTAGCTTAGTCCTCATGTCTCCTCTTATAATATATTATTTAGTAGCCTGGACGACTGTCTTCTAATAGCAGTATGTAGCTTAGTCCTCATGTCTCCTCTTATAATATATTATTTAGTAGCCTGGACTTCTAATAGCAGTATGTAGCTTAGTCCTCATGTCTCCTCTTATAATATATTATTTAGTAGCCTGGACGGATGTCTTCTAATAGCAGTATGTAGCTTAGTCCTCATGTCTCCTCTTATAATATATTATTTAGTAGGGCAGGGAATTGTCACGGGCCACGTGATAAGAGTGGTATTGTCACGATACTTTGGTGCCGAAATGATATGTATTGATAAATGATATGTATTGATAAATGATATGGATTGATAAATGATATGGATTGATAAATGATATGTATTGATAAATGATATGGATTGATAAATGATATGGATTGATAAATTATATGTATTGATAAATGATATGTATTGATAAATGATATGGATTGATAAATGATATGGATTGATAAATGATATGGATTGATAAATGATATGGATTGATAAATGATATGTATTGATAAATGATATGTATTGATAAATGATATGTATTGATAAATGATATGTATTGATAAATGATATGTATTGTGTTTTGATGTTCTGAACATATTGATCACTATATGTCTGCTGCAGAGAGACGAGACAACAACAGTCAGGGAAATGTTGGCTCACTATTTTTCATTTTTAAAATTATTTTATTGAACCTTTATTTAACTTAGCAAGTCAGTTAAGAACAAATTCTTATTTACAATGACTGCCTAGCCCCCGGGCCAAACCCGGACGACGCTGGGCCAATTGTGCACCACCCTATGGGACTCCCATTCACTGCCGGATGTGATACAGCCTGGATTCGAACCAGGGACTGTAGTGGTGACTCTTGCACTGAGATGCAGTGCCTTAGACCGCTGTGCCACTCGGGAGAACAAGAAGATGGAGAACAAACTATAGGCTGAAAAATGCCGCAGTTTTGGCACAGGTACAGCCAACTAGCGATAGCTAACACTGCCTAGCAAAAAAATAAATTAAAAAAGCAAATTGATACTTGGAGTCATAGTATCGATTTATATAATATTATATAGAATAATATCATGATATGTAACTATCGATATCACTAATATTTAGTCTGGTCCTCTGGTCTCTTCTTACAATACAGTACTGTAGTATTGTTTAGTGCGCTGGGTATCTTCTAAAAACAGTATTTAGTCTGGTCCTCTTCTAAAAACAGTATTTAGTCTGGTCCTCTTCTAAAAACAGTATTTAGTCTGGTCCTCTGGTCTTCACCTGGCCCTGTGACTCGTGTCATGTGACAGTGTGCATAGCAACAGAATCCTCAGGGGGCCTGCCCTTGTTGCCCCCCCCCCCCCCCCCACCCCTGCAGCACGGTGGAGTGGGGAAGATATGTGTGTGTGTGTGTGGAGCATGGGGGAGCTGCTTTGTTCTGATCTCACACAGCTGTCAATAGTAGACGATCCAGTTAGCAGCAGCAGCAACACACACACACATACACACACACACACACACACACACAGGACCTGTCAGCCGGGGTCGTCTTCTCAGAGTGTAGGCTGTCACAGCTGTAGTAGGCTGTTGTTTTGGCCAGAGAAAGGTCACGGTTTCCACTCACTCACTCGCTCACTCACACAGTGCCTAAGGAAAGTATTCAGACCCCTTGACTTTTTCCACATTTTGTTACGTTACAGACTTGTTCTAAAATGGATTAAATATAAACATTTCCTCATCAATCTACACATAATACCCCATAATGACAAAGTGAAAACAGGTTTTTAGAATTTTTTATTAAAAATAAACAAATACCCTATTTATATAAATATTCAGAGTGTTTGCTATGAGACTTGAAATTGAGCTCAGGTGCATCCTGTTTCCATTGATCATCCTTGAGATGTTCCTATGACTTGATTGGAGTCCACCTGTGGTAAATTCAGTTGATTAAACATGATTTGGAAAGACACACACCTGTCTATATAAGGTCAGTGTTTAGAAAAACATATATTCTATAATTATTTACAGTAAAATTGTCTCCAATGACACAAACATCATTAATACATCTCTCTGCCTCTTTCTCTATCCTATACCTCGCTCTCTATACCTCGCTCTCTATACCTCTCTCTCGAAACCTCTCTCTCGAAACCTCTCTCTCGAAACCTCTCTCTCGAAACCTCTCTCTCGAAACCTCTCTCTCGAAACCTCTCTCTCGAAACCTCTCTCTCGAAACCTCTCTCTCTAAACCTCTCTCTATACCTCTCTCTATACCTCTCTCTATACCTCTCTCTCCTATACCTCTCTATACCTCTCTCTCTATACCTCTCTCTCTATACCTCGCTCTCTATACCTCGCTGTCTATACCTCGCTGTCTATACCTCGCTCTCTATACCTCGCTCTCTATACCTCGCTGTCTATACCTCGCTCTCTATACCTCGCTCTCTATACCTCGCTCTCTATACCTCGCTCTCTATACCTCGCTCTCTATACCTCGCTCTCTATACCTCGCTCTCTATACCTCGCTCTCTATACCTCTCTCTATACCTCTCTCTATACCTCGCTCTCTATACCTCGCTCTCTATACCTCGCTCTCTATACCTCGCTCTCTATACCTCGCTCTCTATACCTCGCTCTCTATACCTCGCTCTCTATACCTCTCTCTCTATACCTCTCTCTCTATACCTCTCTCTCTATACCTCGCTCTCTATACCTCGCTCTCTATACCTCGCTCTCTATACCTCGCTCTCTATACCTCGCTCTCTATACCTCGCTCTCTATACCTCGCTCTCTATACCTCGCTCTCTATACCTCGCTCTCTATACCTCGCTCTCTATACCTCTCTCTATACCTCTCTCTCCTATACCTCTCTCCTATACCTCTCTCTATACCTCTCTCTCTATACCTCGCTGTCTATACCTCGCTGTCTATACCTCGCTGTCTATACCTCGCTGTCTATACCTCGCTGTCTATACCTCGCTGTCTATACCTCGCTGTCTATACCTCGCTGTCTATACCTCGCTGTCTATACCTCGCTGTCTATACCTCGCTGTCTATACCTCGCTGTCTATACCTCGCTGTCTATACCTCGCTGTCTATACCTCGCTGTCTATACCTCGCTGTCTATACCTCGCTGTCTATACCTCGCTGTCTATACCTCGCTGTCTATACCTCGCTGTCTATACCTCGCTGTCTATACCTCGCTGTCTATACCTCGCTGTCTATACCTCGCTGTCTATACCTCTCTCTCTTTCTCTCTCTCTCTCTCTCTCTCTCTCTCTCCCCCCCCCCCCCCCCCCCGTCTGGCAGTTTATTAAAGGGAATACAGGCTTTCCTGCACCCGCATGTTTGATTCTGGACAGCATCAAAAGCTGTTACGCCAGGCATATAAAACACAGCATAGTGGAGTGGGCCCAGAGTTTGGTGTTGTCCCAAATGGCACCCTATTCCCTACATAGTGCTCTATTAGCCCTAGTCAAAAGTAGTGAAATACATAGGAACCATGGTGCCATTTGGGATGCACAACAGCCTCTGTATTTACAGTGGCATCACTCTCACTGTCTGCTGACATAGGAGGAGAAGAGAGGGGAGGAGAGAGAGGGGGAGATGGAGCACAGAGCCCAGACAGCCTCTCTATTTACAGTGGCATCACTCTCACTGTCAGCTGATGGGGGAAGAGAAGAGGGAGAGATCAAGAGGGAGGACAAAGAGAGGAGACGGACAGAGAAGAAGAGATGGGGAGGAGACGGACAGAGAAGAAGAGATGGGGAGGGGGAGGAGAGAGGAGACGGAAAGAGAAGAAGAGATGGTGGAGGGGGAGGAGAGAGGAGACGGACAGAGAAGAAGAGATGGGGAGGAGACGGACAGAGAAGACGAGATGGTGGAGGGGGAGGAGAGAGGAGACGGACAGAGAAGAGATGGGGAGGGGGAGGAGAGAGGAGACGGACAGAGAAGAGATGGGGAGGGGGAGGAGAGAGAGGAGACGGACAGAGAAGAGATGGGGAGGGGGAGGAGAGAGAGGAGACTGACAGAGAAGAAGAGATGGGGAGGGGGAGGAGAGAGATGTGGACGGGCACGTGATGACGCTGCCAATCAGTCTTCTCTGTAGACAAGCAGAGTGGACAATAATACTCTCACATGAAGCCTGGTATGGGGTCATGCTTCTGTTGAGTTTCTCTAGTTTGTATTTTCGGTACCGCTGGTGAGGAAAGATGGATGGAACGTAGGCTAGTTTCTCAACCTGCTGTGGGATCATTAGTGTTTGACGAATTCCTGTATTTCACTCAAGAATAGAAACCGCTTAGCGGAGCAATGACTTGGGGGTAGAAGCTGTTCAGCAGTCTGATGGCTTGGGGGTAGAAGTTGTTCAGCAGTCTGATGGCTTGGGGGTAGAAGCTGTTCAGCAGTCTGATGGCTTGGGGGTAGAAGCTGTTCAGCAGTCTGATGGCTTGGGGGTAGAAGCTGTTCAACAGTCTGATGGCTTGGGGGTAGAAGCTGTTCAGCAGTCTAATGACTTGGGGGTAGAAGCTGTTCAGCAGTCTAATGTCTTGGGGGTAGAAGCTGTTCAGCAGTCTGATGTCTTGGGGGTAGAAGCTGTTCAGCAGTCTAATGACTTGGGGGTAGAAGCTGTTCAGCAGTCTGATGGCTTGGAGGTAGAAGCTGTTCAGCAGTCTTTTGGCTTGGGGGGGTAGAAGCTGTTCAGCAGTCTGATGGCTTGGGGATAGAAGCTGTTCAGGAGTCTTTTGGCTTGGGGGGGGGGGTTAGAAGCTGTTCAGCAGTCTAATGACTTGGGGGTAGAGAGGTCAGTCGGTCTCTTCCTGGGTATGGGGTAGAGAGATCAGTCGGTCTCTTCCTGGGTATGGGGTAGAGAGGTCAGTCGGTCTCTTCCTGTGTATGGGGTAGAGAGGTCAGTCGGTCTCTTCCTGGGAATGGGGTGGAGAGGTCAGTCGGTCTCTTCCTGTGTATGGGGTAGAGAGGTCAGTCGGTCTCTTCCTGGGTATGGGGTAGAGAGGTCAGTCAGTCAGTCAGTCATTGAGTCATACTCCTGTCAGGGAATCTTAAAATAGCTGTGATGTGATTGAGACAGGACTTATCCAAGCGGCTGGGCTGAGGCTGTGTCCTCTTCTCTACAGACACAAGATGGAGAGGGGTCATTACATCTTCTCTGTATCCTCAAACTCGGCTTCATCATTCAAACTCGGCTACATCGTCCATTGAATCAAGATGGCTCATTCATCACAAAACCCAGCGATATTGCCAACTACTTTTAATACTTTGTTCATTGGCAAGATTGATACATTTAGGCATGCCGTGCCAACGATACATTCTGAACCTACACATTCACGTATTACTGACCAAATTATGACAAAAGCATTGTAATTTTGAATTCCATAAAGTTGAGTGTGGAAGAGGTCAAAAAATTATTATTTTCTATCAACAATGACAAGCCACCAGGTTCTGACAACTTGGATAGGGGGTGATGTAGAGGGGGTGATGTAGAGGGGGTGATGTAGAGGGGGTGATGTAGAGGGGGTGATGTAGAGGGGGTGATGTAGAGGGGGTGATGTAGAGGGGGTGATGTAGAGGGGGTGATGTAGAGGGGGTGATGTAGAGGGGGTGATGTAGAGGGGGTGATGTAGAGGGAGTGATGTAGAGGGGGTGATGTAGAGGGGGTGATGTAGAGGGGGCGATTGTAGAGGGGGCGATTGTAGAGGGGGCGATTGTAGAGGGGGCGATTGTAGAGGGGGCGATGGTAGAGGGGGCGATGGTAGAGGGGGCGATGGTAGAGGGGGCGATGGTAGAGGGGGCGATGGTAGAGGGGGCGATGGTAGAGGGGGCGATGGTAGAGGGGGCGATGGTAGAGGGGGCGATGGTAGAGGGGGCGATGGTAGAGGGGGCGATGGTAGAGGGGGCGATGGTAGAGGGGGCGATGGTAGAGGGGGCGATGGTAGAGGGGGCGATGTTAGAGGGGGCGATGTTAGAGGGGGTGATAGAGCCACTCCTATTGGCCAGCTCTTCAATCCAAGCCTACTAGAAAGTGTGCCTCCTCAGGCCTGGAGGGAAGTACATTTCACTCTACCTAAGAATAGTAAACCTTTTTACTGGCTTAAACAGCCAACCAAATCAGCCTACCAACACTGAGTAAAGTTTTGGAAGAATGACGTTATTATTAATTATTTAACCCTTATGTTACCAGGTAAGTTGACTGAGAACGCATTCTCATTTTACACCAACGACCTGGGGAATAGTAACAGAGGAGTGGAGGTGGATGAAGCTGGGGATGATTAGGTGACTGTGATGGTATGAGGGTCAGATTGGGAATTTAGCCAGAACACCAGGGGTTAAACACCCCTAGCCTTACGATAAGTACCATGGGATCTTTAGTGACCACAGAGAGTCAGGACACCCGTTTAACATCCCATCTGAAAGACGGCACCCAACACAGGGCAATGTCCCCATTCACTGCCAAGGGGCAATTGGGATATTTTACTAGCCCTTCAACACCACTTCCATCAGCATCTGATCTCCCATCCAGGCACCAAACAGGAACAACCCTGCTTAGCTTTAGGGTGGTATGCTGCTGGCAGGGTGGTATGCTGCTGTATTCGGCATGTCACTCACTGTAAGGTCTACTACACCTGTTGTATTTGGCATGTCACTGTAAGGTCTACTACACCTGTTGTATTCGGCATTTCACTGTAAGGTCTACTACACCTGTTGTATTCGGCATTTCACTGTAAGGTCTACCTACACCTGTTGTATTCAGCATTTCACTGTAAGGTCTACTACACCTGTTGTATTCAGCATTTCACTGTAAGGTCTACTACACCTGTTGTATTCAGCATTTCACTGTAAGGTCTACTACACCTGTTGTATTCAGCATTTCACTGTGAGGTCTACTACACCTGTTGTATTCGGCATGTCACTGTGAGGTCTACTACACCTGTTGTATTCGGCATTTCACTGTAAGGTCTACTACACCTGTTGTATTCAGCATTTCACTGTAAGGTCTACTACACCTGTTGTATTCAGCATTTCACTGTGAGGTCTACTACACCTGTTGTATTCAGCATTTCACTGTGAGGTCTACTACACCTGTTGTAGTCAGCATTTCACTGTAAGGTCTACTACACCTGTTGTATTCAGCATTTCACTGTAAGGTCTACTACACCTGTTGTATTCAGCATTTCACTGTGAGGTCTACTACACCTGTTGTATTCGGCATGTCACTGTGAGGTCTACTACACCTGTTGTATTCGGCATTTCACTGTAAGGTCTACTACACCTGTTGTATTCAGCATTTCACTGTGAGGTCTACTACACCTGTTGTATTCGGCATGTCACTGTAAGGTCTACTACACCTGTTGTATTCAGCATTTCACTGTAAGGTCTACTACACCGGTTGTATTCAGCATTTCACTGTAAGGTCTACTACACCTGTTGTATTCAGCATTTCACTGTAAGGTCTACTACACCTGTTGTATTCAGCATTTCACTGTGAGGTCTACTACACCTGTTGTATTCAGCATTTCACTGTGAGGTCTACTACACCTGTTGTAGTCAGCATTTCACTGTAAGGTCTACTACACCTGTTGTATTCAGCATTTCACTGTAAGGTCTACTACACCTGTTGTATTCAGCATTTCACTGTAAGGTCTACTACACCTGTTGTATTCAGCATTTCACTGTGAGGTCTACTACACCTGTTGTATTCGGCATGTCACTGTGAGGTCTACTACACCTGTTGTATTCGGCATTTCACTGTAAGGTCTACTACACCTGTTGTATTCAGCATTTCACTGTGAGGTCTACTACACCTGTTGTATTCGGCATGTCACTGTAAGGTCTACTACACCTGTTGTATTCAGCATTTCACTGTAAGGTCTACTACACCGGTTGTATTCAGCATTTCACTGTAAGGTCTACTACACCTGTTGTATTCAGCATTTCACTGTAAGGTCTACTACACCTGTTGTATTCGGCATGTTACTGTAAGGTCTACCTACACCTGTTGTATTCAGCATTTCACTGTAAGGTCTACTACACCTGTTGTATTCAGCATTTCACTGTGAGGTCTACTACACCTGTTGTATTCAGCATTTCACTGTAAGGTCTACTACACCTGTTGTATTCAGCATTTCACTGTAAGGTCTACTACACCTGTTGTATTCAGCATTTCACTGTAAGGTCTACTACACCTGTTGTATTCAGCATGTCACTGTAAGGTCTACTACACCTGTTGTATTCGGCATTTCACTGTAAGGTCTACTACACCTGTTGTATTCAGCATTTCACTGTAAGGTCTACTACACCTGTTGTATTCGGCATTTCACTGTGAGGTCTACTACACCTGTTGTATTCAGCATTTCACTGTAAGGTCTACTACACCTGTTGTATTCAGCATTTCACTGTAAGGTCTACCTACACCTGTTGTATTCAGCATTTCACTGTAAGGTCTACTACACCTGTTGTAGTCAGCATTTCACTGTGAGGTCTACTATACCTGTTGTATTCGGAGCATGTGACAAATACAATTTGATTTGAAGTAACTCATGCAAGCAGTAAAATCAGAGTTCAAAAACTGATAAAAATATACCTTATGGAAGAGCGTAGACTGTGAAGAGACGCACACACACACACACACACACATGTACAGCCTAATTACCATAACAAATGAATAGCCTGGGCATTTATTTGCTTAAGTCACTGAACACAACAGATGCTTATTAGAGACAATCTTCTACTTGAGCCAGGCTTCTATATTTCCTTAAGGCACACAGCATTTGTTCATTTTCATGAATGGTTTAATTCCAGCATTCACTTCCCGCATTTTAATCAACTTCTTCATTTCCTGCACTGTGTAATCATTTACACACTTTGTCATGCTTCTATTGTCTTAATAATGACCATTTACAAAAAATAATAATAATAATGACCGAACAATTATTCTCCTCTGAATGTGCGTTTTCGACTTTTTCCACTTGAGGGCAGCCAACAAATTTCTAGGGGTCGGTACTCCCAAAGTTGTTGTGCTTGCAAGTTAGCGCAATCTTTCCCCATGTGCTTCCTCTCTCCTTTTCCCCTGACTATAAACCTGACGATGTGAGTCTGACCCAGCCCAGACTGACATAAAACCATTTTGAGAGAGAGAGAGAGAGGCCCCCCCCCCCCCAAATGTCCCCCATTTCTTTCCCCATCCTCAGTGCTGCTCTGTTATAGCAGTGGCCCAGTGTTGAGGCTGGGTCGGGGAGGGAAGAAGGGCTGAGCTACTGCTGATGCTGACAATTTGGGCTGGAGAACAGAGTGCAAGGGAGACCCGAAATGGAGTGAAAGAGAGAGGAGCTTGGAGGGAAGGGAGAACGTGAGAGTGGGGCTGAGAGGGAAGGATGGCGGCTGCTGACGGGGCTGGGGCGGCTCTGTTGATAAATGTTCCAGGCTGACGGCTCAATGTGCTTACCTAATGGGAGCCTCAGCCGTTCTCTCTTGTCACACACACTGCAGTTTTCTCTCTGCCCTCCCACCTTTCTCTCTCTTTCTCGTACTCTCTCTCTCGCCCCCCCACCTCTCGCTCTCTGTTGCCCCCCCCCTCTCTCTATCCCTCTCTTTCCTGTGGTGGTAGAGACAGGCTATGCTTGGCTAAGCACAGAGCACACAGAAGCCACACTCAATTTCTCAAAGGTTAATGGATCTGCCTCATAATGTACACTAATCACCTGGTAATCACTTTCCTTTAGGTTGATACAAAGTAAGGGCAGCGGTGATGACGGCAGGCGGCCATTTTAGGGATGCGGTTTCCTTTGGGTAGATAGAAAGTAAGGGCAGCGGTGATGACGACAGGTGGCCATTTTAGGGATGCGATTTCCTTTGGGTTGATAGAAAGTAAGGGCAGCGGTGATGACGACAGGCGGCCATTTTAAGGATGCGGTTTCCTTTGGGTTGATAGAAAGTAAGGGCAGCGGTGATGACGACAGGCGGCCATTTTAGGGATGCGGTTTCCTTTGGGTAGATAGAAAGTAAGGGCAGCGGTGATGACGACAGGCGGCCATTTTAGGGATGCGGTTTCCTTTGGGTTGATAGAAAGTAAGGGCAGCGGTGATGACGACAGGCGGCCATTTTGGGGATGCGGTTTCCTTTGGGTTGATAGAATGTAAGGGCAGCGGTGATAATGACAGGCGGCCATTTTGGGGATGCGGTTTCCTTTGGGTTGATAGAATGTAAGGGCAGCGGTGATAATGACAGGCGGCCATTTTGGGGATGCGGTTTCCTTTGGGTTGATATGAATAAAGGGAAGCGCGGGGATAGGGCTGGGCGATATGTCCCAAATATATCGCAATATATTTCATTTTTTTATTGGGTATTTGACGGTGTTTTATGTTTTTGATTTCTAAATATGCTGCCGTGATGACGGCCGGGAGTCATTTTGGGGATGTGGTTTCCTTTGGGTTGATATGAAGTAAGGGCAGCAGTGATGACAGCAGGCGGCCATTTTGGGGATGCGGTTTCCTTTGGGTTGATGTGAAGTAAGGGCAGCAGTGATGACGGCAGGCGGCCATTTTGGGGATGCGGTTTCCTTTGGGTTGATATGAAGTAAGGGCAGCAGTGATGACAGCAGGCGGCCATTTTGGGGATGCGGTTTCCTTTGGGTTGATGTGAAGTAAGGGCAGCAGTGATGACAGCAGGCGGCCATTTTGGGGATGCGGTTTCCTTTGGGTTGATGTGAAGTAAGGGCAGCAGTGATGACGGCAGGCGGCCATTTTGGGGATGCGGTTTCCTTTGGGTTGATGTGAAGTAAGGGCAGCTGTGGATTGTTTTACTATGGTATAAACAGAAAGAGGTCTGTGTTAAGACAAGGCATAAAGAAAACAGTTAAATACTGTACATCAGGTTTGATAGGATGGTAAGGAATGGCTAAAGCTAACAGACGTCAACGCATCCTTGGATTATAAATACAATTTTAAAAGGACAATAAACTAGTAACTAACAAAACACTGTCATACTCCCAGTCCTAGATCGCCACACTGATTAGTGTGCAGGCGAGGTCTAGTCAAAGATGACTGTTATTAACAAGATAGCCGAGTGATCACTCTTAACAATGGAAATGCATGTCCTCAACGATTGAAGGCAGGTCGAGATCATGTGGGACCATTGTAGCCAATGAGAGGGCAGATACGCGTGTGAACAACAGATACATCTAAGTCAGATGTTACCACATCTGCTTATATCAGTACATTTGCAGCAGTGTAAACGTTAACGAAACTTCTATTTGATTTAAATAAGGTTCTCGTAATTCGACACTCTCATAGACCTCCATACATAAAAAGGGCTTATCTTACACGGACAGATTTTGGGCGGAGTAAATACTCTTGCTTCGCCTCTTCCTCTCTTGGTCTAGTTAAGGTGTGCTGGGTTAGGAAGTCCCGCTGGTAATTGGTGGAGAGAGAGGAAGTGAGTGGTACATTACACATGCGCCGAATACAACAGGTGTAGGTAGACCTTAAAGTGAAATGCTTACTTACAAGCCCTTAACCAACAATGCAGTTAAAAAAATATGAATAAGATTAAGAAATAAAAGTCAAAAGTAATTCAAGAGCAGCAGTAAAATAACACTAGTGAGACCATATACAGAGTCAATGTGGAGGCTATATACAGGGGGTACCAGTGCAGAGTCAATGTGGAGGATATATACAGGGGGTACCAGTGCAGAGTCAATGTGGAGGCTATATACAGGGGGTACCGGTACAGAGTCAATGTGGAGGCTATATACAGGGGGTACTGGTACAGAGTCAATGTGGAGGCTATATACAGGGGGTACTGGTACAGAGTCAATGTGGAGGCTATATACAGGGGGTACTGGTACAGAGTCAATGTGGAGGCTATATACAGGGGGTACCGGTACAGAGTCAATGTGGAGGCTATATACAGGGGGTACCAGTGCAGAGTCAATGTGGAGGCTATATACAGGGGGTACCAGTGCAGAGTCAATGTGGAGGCTATATACAGGGGGTACCGGTACAGAGTCAATGTGGAGGCTTTATACAGGGGGTACCAGTACACAGTCAATGTGGAGGCTATATACAGGGGGCACCGGTACAGAGTCAATGTGGAGGCTATATACAGGGGGTACCAGTACACAGTCAATGTGGAGGATATATACAGGGGGTACCAGTACACAGTCAATGTGGAGGCTATATACAGGGGGTACCGGTACAGAGTAAATGTGGAGGCTATATACAGGGGGTACCAGTACACAGTCAATGTGGAGGATATATACAGGGGGTACCGGTACAGAGTAAATGTGGAGGATATATACAGGGGGTACCAGTACACAGTCAATGTGGAGGATATATACAGGGGGTACCAGTACACAGTCAATGTGGAGGCTATATACAGGGGGTACTGGTACAGAGTAAATGTGGAGGCTATATACAGGGGGTACCTGTACAGAGTCAATGTGGAGGCTATATACAGGGGGTACCGGTACAGAGTCAATGTGGAGGCTATATACAGGGGGTACTGGTACAGAGTCAATGTGGAGGCTATATACAGGGGGTACCGGTACAGAGTCAATGTGGAGGCTATATACAGGGGGTACCGGTACAGAGTCAATGTGGAGGCTATATACAGGGGGTACCGGTACAGAGTCAATGTGGAGGCTATATACAGGGGGTACCAGTGCAGAGTCAATGTGGAGGCTATATACAGGGGGTACTGGTACAGAGTCAATGTGGAGGCTATATACAGGGGGTACCAGTGCAGAGTCAATGTGGAGGCTATATACAGGGGGTACCTGTACAGAGTCAATGTGGAGGCTATATACAGGGGGTACCTGTACAGAGTCAATGTGGAGGCTATATACAGGGGGTACCGGTACAGAGTCAATGTGGAGGCTATATACAGGGGGTACCGGTACAGAGTCAATGTGGAGGCTATATACAGGGGGTACCGGTACAGAGTCAATGTGGAGGCTATATACAGGGGGTACCAGTGCAGAGTCAATGTGGAGGCTATATACAGGGGGTACTGGTACAGAGTCAATGTGGAGGCTATATACAGGGGGTACCAGTGCAGTCAATGTGGAGGCTATATACAGGGGGTACCTGTACAGAGTCAATGTGGAGGCTATATACAGGGGGTACCTGTACAGAGTCAATGTGGAGGCTATATACAGGGGGTACCGGTGCAGAGTCAATGTGGAGGATATATGCAGGGGGTACCGGTGCAGAGTCAATGTGGAGGCTATATACAGGGGGTACCGGTACAGAGTCAATGTGGAGGCTATATACAGGGGGTACTGGTACAGAGTCAATGTGAAGGCTATATACAGGGGGTACCTGTACAGAGTCAGTGTGGAGGCTATATACAGGTGGTACCTGTACAGAGTCAATGTGGAGGCTATATACAGGGGGTACTGGTACAGAGTCAATGTGGAGGCTATATACAGGGGGTACCGGTACAGAGTCAATGTGGAGGCTATATACAGGGGGTACCGGTACAGAGTCAATGTGGAGGCTATATACAGGAGGTACCGGTACAGAGTCAATGTGGAGGCTATATACAGGGGGTACCAGTGCAGAGTCAATGTGGAGGCTATATACAGGGGGTACTGGTACAGAGTCAATGTGGAGGCTATATACAGGGGGTACCGGTACAGAGTCAATGTGGAGACTATATACAGGGGGTACCAGTGCAGAGTCAATGTGGAGGCTATATACAGGGGGTACTGGTACAGAGTCAATGTGGAGGCTATATACAGGGGGTACCAGTGCAGTCAATGTGGAGGCTATATACAGGGGGTACCTGTACAGAGTCAATGTGGAGGCTATATACAGGGGGTACCTGTACAGAGTCAATGTGGAGGCTATATACAGGGGGTACCGGTGCAGAGTCAATGTGGAGGATATATGCAGGGGGTACCGGTGCAGAGTCAATGTGGAGGCTATATACAGGGGGTACCGGTACAGAGTCAATGTGGAGGCTATATACAGGGGGTACTGGTACAGAGTCAATGTGAAGGCTATATACAGGGGGTACCTGTACAGAGTCAGTGTGGAGGCTATATACAGGTGGTACCTGTACAGAGTCAATGTGGAGGCTATATACAGGGGGTACTGGTACAGAGTCAATGTGGAGGCTATATACAGGGGGTACCGGTACAGAGTCAATGTGGAGGCTATATACAGGGGGTACCGGTACAGAGTCAATGTGGAGGCTATATACAGGAGGTACCGGTACAGAGTCAATGTGGAGGCTATATACAGGGGGTACCAGTGCAGAGTCAATGTGGAGGCTATATACAGGGGGTACTGGTACAGAGTCAATGTGGAGGCTATATACAGGGGGTACCGGTACAGAGTCAATGTGGAGACTATATACAGGGGGTACCAGTGCAGAGTCAATGTGGAGGCTATATACAGGGGGTACCAGTGCAGAGTCAATGTGGAGGCTATATACAGGGGGTACCAGTGCAGAGTCAATGTGGAGGCTATATACAGGGGGTACTGGTACAGAGTAAATGTGGAGGCTATATACAGGGGGTACCTGTACAGAGTCAATGTGGAGGCTATATACAGGGGGTACTGGTACAGAGTCAATGTGGAGGCTATATACAGGGGGTACCTGTACAGAGTCAATGTGGAGGCTATATACAGGGGGTACTGGTACAGAGTCAATGTGGAGGATATATACAGGGGGTACCGATACAGAGTCAATGTGGAGGCTATATACAGGGGGTACTGGTACAGAGTAAATGTGGAGGCTATATACAGGGGGTACCTGTACAGAGTCAATGTGGAGGCTATATACAGGGGGTACCAGTGCAGAGTCAATGTGGAGGATATATACAGGGGGTACCGATACAGAGTCAATGTGGAGGCTATATACAGGGGGTACCGGTACAGAGTCAATGTGGAGGCTATATACAGGGGGTACCGGTACAGAGTCAATGTGGAGGCTATATACAGGGGGTACTGGTACAGAGTCAATGTGGAGGATATATACAGGGGGTACCGGTACAGAGTCAATGTGGAGGATATATACAGGGGGTACCGGTACAGAGTCAATGTGGAGGCTATATACAGGGGGTACCGGTGCAGAGTCAATGTGGAGGATATATACAGGGGGTACCGGTACAGAGTCAATGTGGAGGCTATATACAGGGGGTACCAGTACACAGTCAATGTGGAGGCTATATACAGGGGGTACCGGTACAGAGTAAATGTGGAGGCCGGTACAGGGGGTACCTGTACAGAGTCAATGTGGAGGCTATATACAGGGGGTACCGGTGCAGAGTCAATGTGGAGGCTATATACAGGGGGTACCGGTACAGAGTCAATGTGGAGGCTATATACAGGGGGTACCGGTACAGAGTCAATGTGGAGGCTATATACAGGGGGTACCAGTGCAGAGTCAATGTGGAGGATATATACAGGGGGTACCGGTACAGAGTCAATGTGGAGGCTATATACAGGGGGTACCGGTACAGAGTCAATGTGGAGGCTATATACAGGGGGTACCGGTACAGAGTCAATGTGGAGGCTATATACAGGGGGTACCGGTACAGAGTCAATGTGGAGGCTATATACAGGGGTACCGATGCAGAGTCAATGTGGAGGATATATACAGGGGGTACCGGTACAGAGTCAATGTGGAGGCTATATACAGGGGGTGCCGGTACAGAGTCAATGTGGAGGCTATATACAGGGGGTACTGGTACAGAGTCAATGTGGAGGCTATATACAGGGGTACCGATGCAGAGTCAATGTGGAGGATATATACAGGGGGTACCGGTACAGAGTCAATGTGGAGGCTATATACAGGGGGTACCGGTTCAGAGTCAATGTGGAGGATATATACAGGGGGTACCGGTACAGAGTCAATGTGGAGGCTATATACAGGGGGTACCAGTACACAGTCAATGTGGAGGCTATATACAGGGGGTACCGGTACAGAGTCAATGTGGAGGCTATATACAGGGGGTACCGGTACAGAGTCAATGTGGAGGCTATATACAGGGGGTACCGGTACAGAGTCAATGTGGAGGCTATATACAGGGGGTACCAGTACACAGTCAATGTGGAGGCTATATACAGGGGGTACCGGTACAGAGTCAATGTGGAGGCTATATACAGGGGGTACCGGTGCAGAGTCAATGTGGAGGCTATATACAGGGGGTACCGGTACAGAGTCAATGTGGAGGCTATATACAGGGGGTACCGGTACAGAGTCAATGTGGAGGCTATATACAGGGGGTACCGGTACAGAGTCAATGTGGAGGCTATATACAGGGGGTACCGGTACAGAGTCAATGTGGAGGCTATATACAGGGGGTACCGGTACAGAGTCAATGTGGAGGCTATATACAGGGGGTACTGGTACAGAGTCAATGTGGAGGCTATATACAGGGGGTACCTGTACAGAGTCAATGTGGAGGCTATATACAGGGGGTACTGGTACAGAGTCAATGTGGAGGATATATACAGGGGGTACCGATACAGAGTCAATGTGGAGGCTATATACAGGGGGTACTGGTACAGAGTAAATGTGGAGGCTATATACAGGGGGTACCTGTACAGAGTCAATGTGGAGGCTATATACAGGGGGTACCAGTGCAGAGTCAATGTGGAGGATATATACAGGGGGTACCGATACAGAGTCAATGTGGAGGCTATATACAGGGGGTACCGGTACAGAGTCAATGTGGAGGCTATATACAGGGGGTACCGGTACAGAGTCAATGTGGAGGCTATATACAGGGGGTACTGGTACAGAGTCAATGTGGAGGATATATACAGGGGGTACCGGTACAGAGTCAATGTGGAGGATATATACAGGGGGTACCGGTACAGAGTCAATGTGGAGGCTATATACAGGGGGTACCGGTGCAGAGTCAATGTGGAGGATATATACAGGGGGTACCGGTACAGAGTCAATGTGGAGGCTATATACAGGGGGTACCAGTACACAGTCAATGTGGAGGCTATATACAGGGGGTACCGGTACAGAGTAAATGTGGAGGCCGGTACAGGGGGTACCTGTACAGAGTCAATGTGGAGGCTATATACAGGGGGTACCGGTGCAGAGTCAATGTGGAGGCTATATACAGGGGGTACCGGTACAGAGTCAATGTGGAGGCTATATACAGGGGGTACCGGTACAGAGTCAATGTGGAGGCTATATACAGGGGGTACCAGTGCAGAGTCAATGTGGAGGATATATACAGGGGGTACCGGTACAGAGTCAATGTGGAGGCTATATACAGGGGGTACCGGTACAGAGTCAATGTGGAGGCTATATACAGGGGGTACCGGTACAGAGTCAATGTGGAGGCTATATACAGGGGGTACTGGTACAGAGTCAATGTGGAGGCTATATACAGGGGTACCGATGCAGAGTCAATGTGGAGGATATATACAGGGGGTACCGGTACAGAGTCAATGTGGAGGCTATATACAGGGGGTACCGGTACAGAGTCAATGTGGAGGCTATATACAGGGGGTACTGGTACAGAGTCAATGTGGAGGCTATATACAGGGGTACCGATGCAGAGTCAATGTGGAGGATATATACAGGGGGTACCGGTACAGAGTCAATGTGGAGGCTATATACAGGGGGTACCGGTTCAGAGTCAATGTGGAGGATATATACAGGGGGTACCGGTACAGAGTCAATGTGGAGGCTATATACAGGGGGTACCAGTACACAGTCAATGTGGAGGCTATATACAGGGGGTACCGGTACAGAGTCAATGTGGAGGCTATATACAGGGGGTACCGGTACAGAGTCAATGTGGAGGCTATATACAGGGGGTACCGGTACAGAGTCAATGTGGAGGCTATATACAGGGGGTACCAGTACACAGTCAATGTGGAGGCTATATACAGGGGGTACCGGTACAGAGTCAATGTGGAGGCTATATACAGGGGGTACCGGTGCAGAGTCAATGTGGAGGCTATATACAGGGGGTACCGGTACAGAGTCAATGTGGAGGCTATATACAGGGGGTACCGGTACAGAGTCAATGTGGAGGCTATATACAGGGGGTACCGGTACAGAGTCAATGTGGAGGCTATATACAGGGGGTACCGGTACAGAGTCAATGTGGAGGCTATATACAGGGGGTACCGGTACAGAGTCAATGTGGAGGCTATATACAGGGGGTACCGGTACAGAGTCAATGTGGAGGCTATATACAGGGGGTACCGGTACAGAGTCAATGTGGAGGCTATATACAGGGGGTACCGGTACAGAGTCAATGTGGAGGCTATATACAGGGGGTACCGGTACAGAGTCAATGTGGAGGCTATATACAGGGGGTACCGGTACAGAGTCAGTGTGGAGGCTGTATACAGGGTGCTACGGTACAGAGTCAATGTGGAGGCTATATACAGGGGGTACCGGTACAGAGTCAATGTGGAGGCTATATACAGGGGGTACCGGTACAGAGTCAATGTGGAGGCTATATACAGGGTGTTACGTTACAGAGTCAATGTGGAGGCTATATACAGGGGGTAACGGTACAGAGTCAATGTGGAGGCTATATACAGGGGGTACCGGTACAGAGTCAATGTGGACGCTATATACAGGGGGTACCGGTACAGAGTCAATGTGAAGGCTATATACAGGGGGTACCGGTACAGAGTCAATGTGGAGGCTATATACAGGGGGCACCGGTACAGAGTCAATGTGGAGGCTATATACAGGGGGTACCGATACAGAGTCAATGTGGAGGCTATATACAGGGAGGTACCGGTACAGAGTCAGTGTGGAGGCTATATACAGGGGGTACCGGTGCAGAGTCAATGTGTGGGAGCACCGGTTCGTTGAGGTAATATGTACATGTAAGTAGAGATATTAAAGTGACTGCTTCGTCTGACCACTTTTTTTATTATTGATCTAGTCACTGGTCCTTCCTGCTTTAATTTTTAGCTTGTAAGCAGGAATCAGGAGGATATCATTATTTATCTACCATCTTTGGTAGTGCGACCATTTTGTTAGCCTGGTCAAATATCTGTTGAGGTGCTGTATATCCAACTCCCTACAATGATCTGGGACCCGGGCTACCATTTTCTTCTAACGTTGAAATTACATCCCTCCCTCCCGAGATCGAAACGTGGTCAGGAGCTCAGTGTGTAAGGCATCAGATTCACTCTGTAATTGGCTGTTGTTGTCGTCTATGTTCTTCTGTAGTCTGTTGCTGCTACTAAACCACTTTAAAAACCCTGGCATGTTGCCCACTACTACTCATTGAATCTGGCTCTTTGTACAGCAACTGGCACAGCAATGAGGAAATACCTTCAATGTTGTAATGGTGTATATATGCTAATATGTCAGTAGTCCTAGAATTCCTTACTGTTTAAAGTTGTTAGCTTGGTGCTTGGCTATTCTTCAAGCAAGGTAAGGGCAGTATAGTTCATGGCTGATAGAAGCAGAGTGTTTATAAGGGCAGTAGAGTTCATGGCTGATAGAAGCAGAGTGTTTATAAGGGCAGTAGAGTTCATGGCTGATAGAAGCAGGGTGTTTATAAGGGCAGTAGAGTTCATGGCTGATAGAAGCAGGGTGTTTATAAGGACAGTAGAGTTCATGGCTGATAGAAGCAGGGTGTTTTATAAGGGCAGTAGAGTTCATGGCTGATAGAAGCAGGGTGTTTATAAGGGCAGTAGAGTTCATGGCTGATAGAAGCCGAGTGTTTTATAAGGGCAGTAGAGTTCATGGCTGATAGAAGCAGAGTGTTTATAAGGGCAGTAGAGTTCATGGCTGATAGAAGCAGGGTGTTTATAAGGGCAGTAGAGTTCATGGCTGATAGAAGCAGGGTGTTTATAAGGGCAGTAGAGTTCATGGCTGATAGAAGCAGGGTGTTTAAGGGCAGTAGAGTTCATGGCTGATAGAAGCAGGGTGTTTATAAGGGCAGTAGAGTTCATGGCTGATAGAAGCAGAGTGTTTATAAGGGCAGTAGAGTTCATGGCTGATAGAAGCAGGGTGTTTATAAGGGCAGTAGAGTTCATGGCTGATAGAAGCAGAGTGTTTATAAGGGCAGTAGAGTTCATGGCTGATAGAAGCAGGGTGTTTATAAGGGCAGTAGAGTTCATGGCTGATAGAAGCAGGGTGTTTATAAGGGCAGTAGAGTTCATGGCTGATAGAAGCAGGGTGTTTATAAGGGCAGTAGAGTTCATGGCTGATAGAAGCAGGGTGTTTATAAGGGCAGTAGAGTTCATGGCTGATAGAAGCAGGGTGTTTATAAGGGCAGTAGAGTTCATGGCTGATAGAAGCAGGGTGTTTATAAGGGCAGTAGAGTTCATGGCTGATAGAAGCAGGGTGTTTATAAGGGCAGTAGAGTTCATGGCTGATAGAAGCAGGGTGTTTATAAGGGCAGTAGAGTTCATGGCTGATAGAAGCAGAGTGTTTATAAGGGCAGTAGAGTTCATGGCTGATAGAAGCAGAGTGTTTATAAGGGCAGTATAGTTCATGGCTGATAGAAGCAGGGTGTTTATAAGGGCAGTAGAGTTCATGGCTGATAGAAGCAGGGTGTTTATAAGGGCAGTAGAGTTCATGGCTGATAGAAGCAGGGTGTTTATAAGGGCAGTAGAGTTCATGGCTGATAGAAGCAGGGTGTTTATAAGGACAGTAGAGTTCATGGCTGATAGAAGCAGGGTGTTTATAAGGACAGTAGAGTTCATGGCTGATAGAAGCAGGGTGTTTATAAGGGCAGTAGAGTTCATGGCTGATAGAAGCAGGGTGTTTATAAGGACAGTAGAGTTCATGGCTGATAGAAGCAGGGTGTTTATAATGGCAGTAGAGTTCATGGCTGATAGAAGCAGGGTGTTTATAAGGGCAGTAGAGTTCATGGCTGATAGAAGCAGGGTGTTTATAAGGGCAGTAGAGTTCATGGCTGATAGAAGCAGAGTGTTTAAGGGCAGTAGAGTTCATGGCTGATAGAAGCAGAGTGTTTATAAGGGCAGTAGAGTTCATGGCTGATAGAAGCAGGGTGTTTATAAGGACAGTAGAGTTCATGGCTGATAGAAGCAGGGTGTTTATAAGGGCAGTAGAGTTCATGGCTGATAGAAGCAGAGTGTTTAAGGGCAGTAGAGTTCATGGCTGATAGAAGCAGAGTGTTTATAAGGGCAGTAGAGTTCATGGCTGATAGAAGCAGGGTGTTTATAAGGGCAGTAGAGTTCATGGCTGATAGAAGCAGGGTGTTTATAAGGGCAGTAGAGTTCATGGCTGATAGAAGCAGAGTGTTTAAGGACAGTAGAGTTCATGGCTGATAGAAGCAGGGTGTTTATAAGGGCAGTAGAGTTCATGGCTGATAGAAGCAGAGTGTTTAAGGGCAGTAGAGTTCATGGCTGATAGAAGCACGGTGTTTATAAGGGCAGTAGAGTTCATGGCTGATAGAAGCAGGGTGTTTATAAGGACAGTAGAGTTCATGGCTGATAGAAGCAGGGTGTTTATAATGGCAGTAGAGTTCATGGCTGATAGAAGCAGGGTGTTTATAAGAGCAGTAGAGTTCATGGCTGATAGAAGCAGGGTGTTTATATAGTAAAGCTCATAGGATGTATTTAAATTCCATTTTCATTCATTCATGTTTTCTTTTCTTCTGTTTTGTTTTTCTCTCCAAGCAGTGTTCTTCATTGGTTGGTTGGTTGTGTCAGGTGTTATTAGGCCCCTGGTCTGGTCTGAGGGAGGAAGTGTTCAGACACAGGAAGTGTTCAGACACAGGAAGTGTTCAGACACAGGAAGTGTTCAGACACAGGAGGAGAGCTAGGAGAGGAGGTGAATGCCGTCAAGGTTAGTCAACAAAACGAGCGGCCATGCGGCACCAAACACAGCCGTTTCCTGCCTTCTTCAATCCTCACCTCTCCTGCTCCCAATATAACTAACTACCTGTCTCTTCCTGCCCCCATCTCCATGTAGTGTGCCCGAGTTGTCATAGCACACACTGCGCCCGCTAGCTAATTCCTGTCTCCTCTCCTCCTCTCCCCTCAGCAGCACCTCTCCTTTCCCCTCAGCAGCACCTCTCCTCTCCTCCTGCTCTCCTCTCCTCATAACCCCTCAGCAGCACCTCACCTCTCCCCTCAGCAGCACCTCTCCCCTCAGCAGCACCACTCCCCTCAGCAGCACCTCTCCCCTCAGCAGCACCTCTCCCCACAGCTCCCTGGTAGTTTACCCCCTTCCTAACCTTCCTGGGTAGCCCAGGCTGTGGTCTTTCTGTAACCAGCCACTCAACCCCCAACCTCTCTCCTGGAACACCTTAACACACTACCATGTTTGTCTATGTATTACGGCTTATGTTCTATTACAACCTGTTCATAATGCATATATCCAGACCACCTCCTCCCCGTCTTCACCCTCCTCCTCTCCTCCCCGTCTTCACCCTCCTCTCCTCTCCTCCCCATCTTCACCCTCCTCTCCTCCCCATCTTCACCCTCCTCTCCTCTCCTCCCCGTCTTCACCCTCCTCTCCTCTCCTCCCCGTCTTCACCCTCCTCTCCTCTCCTCCCCGTCTTCACCCTCCTCTCCTCTCCTCCCCGTCTTCACCCTCCTCTCCTCTCCTCCCCGTCTTCACCCTCCTCTCCTCTCCTCCCCGTCTTCACCCTCCTCTCCTCTCCTCCCCGTCTTCACCCTCCTCTCCTCTCCTCCCCGTCTTCACCCTCCTCTCCTCTCCTCCCCGTCTTCACCCTCCTCTCCTCCCCGTCTTCACCCTCCTCTCCTCCCCGTCTTCACCCTCCTCTCCTCTCCTCCCCGTCTTCACCCTCCTCCCTCCTCTCCTCCCCGTCTTCACCCTCCTCCTCTCCCCGTCTATAAGAAAGAATGTGATTATTCAGACGTGACAGACGCCTTTCAAGCCATTTAAAGGAAAGTGTGAGTGGTGTACATCATAGGATGTTGACACCAGTCCTGAACACAGTGATGTAGTGATACTTGGTGTCACTGTGTAGGGTTGAGCCATAATGGCACCCTATTCCCTATTTAGTGCACTACTTTTGATCAGGACCCATAAGCCTCAAAATAGGGCTCTGGTCTAAAGTAGTGCACTATATAGGGAATAGGGCTCTGGTCTATAGTAGTGCACTATATAGGGAATAGGGCTCTGTTCTAATGTAGAGTGTAGAATGTCTACAGTGCCTTGCGAAAGTATTCGGCCCCCTTGAACTTTGCGACCTTTTGCCACATTTCAGGCTTCAAACATAAAGATATAAAACTGCATTTTTTTGTGAAGAATCAACAACAAGTGGGACACAATCATGAAGTGGAACGTCTTTTTTTATGGATATCTTTAAGAAATGGCTTTCTTCTTGCGACTCTTCCATAAAGGCCAGATTTGTAGTGCACTATATAGGGAATAGGGCTCTGGTCTAAAGTAGTGCACTATATAGGGAATAGGGCTCTGGTCTAAAGTAGTGCACTATATAGGGAATAGGGTGCCATTTGAGATGTGCACATGTTGTAGCTGTTCAAAGCCTGGCTAGGTTATTTAATGAGTTTTGTAATTAGCTTTCACTGGACTCTGTATCCCCTGCTGCCTCCTCCTGCTGATGTGTGTCTTCCCCTCCTGTCATCCCTCCATCCTCCTCCATCCCCAACCTCTCCTCTCATCCCTCCATCCTTCACCTCCTCTCATCCCTCCACTCCTCACCCCTTCTCTCATTCCTCACCCCTCCTCTCATCCCCCACCCCTCCTCTCATCCCTCCATCCCTCACCCCTCCTCTCATCCCTCCATCCCCCACCCCTCCTCTCACCCCCCACCCCTCCTCCCATCCCCCACCCCTCTCATCCCCCACCCCACCCCTCCTCTCATCCCTCCATCCCCCACCCCGCTAGCTAACGTTTAGCGTCTATCTCTTCTAGCTAGCGTTTACCTCTGCACCCACGTCACATTACAACAACCCTAGACGAGGGTCTATGATGTGTGTCTCAGATCAGAACGACACGCCACAAAAGGCTCATAAAACATGCATTGACCGTAACGATTAATGAACACGCGTGTTAGTGCGCGCACACGCATCCTGACAAATGGTTTGTGCACGCCCGTCTGCCGCCTTAAAATGAATATTCTTTAAGCGTCCATGTAAACACAACGTAGACCCTAGGCTGTGTGTTGTTATCCACCAGTGAAGACAAGCAGATGCTTTCTTCATTAGTTTGGAATGCACCCGATGATCATGTTTTTAAAAAAAACAACCATGAAACTCAAAACAGAAACGTGTTATTTCTTGTTGTGAAGATGCACTATGCAGAAATCGCTCCGCCATTTCCCGATTTGCATTTTTTTTTTTTTAAACAGTTCGCCTAATTTCAGTTTGTGTGACAGAACAAGCATGTGTAGTGTAGAGAATCATTGTACTATCTTAAACTGCTGTGAAATATATTTTTCCAAAACCCAAAATATTGTATTTTTAGCTGTTTTGAAGCCGGTGTACAAAACTGAAAGTTAAAAAAAAAATTCAAAAAACAAAACATCTATACACGGGAAGCATAGAAATAGTGAACATAGAACAGATATACAACTTCTTAGACTGGCTTTCAATGAGAATGACAGATTACATGTTGCAGCTTTAGTACAGTACATTTATCAGTATTGTACCTCTCACTATTTGCCCATTTTTGTCTGTGGAAACCCAAAGATGTCTTATAGACTTTAAGACAATAGCGAGATGCCCCACAGAAACTACTGCCAAGTAAACCCCTTTTTATGTCTCCCCCGGTCAGCAGTGGTGCGTTCCACCTTCCCCCGGTCAGCAGTGGTTCGTTCCACCTTCCCCCGGTCAGCAGTGGTCCGTTCCACCTTCCCCCGGTCAGCAGTGGTCCGTTCCACCTTCCCCCGGTCAGCAGTTCACTTTCAGGATAGATTTTTTCTGGCCCTATACATTTCCCAGCAACAGTTATCATTACTGTTATCACCATCTGTAAAGTGGACAGCCAGCCAGCTAGATCAATATTATCATCATCTGTAAAGTGGACAGCCAGCCAGCTAGATCAATATTATCATCATCTGTAAAGTGGACAGCCAGCCAGCTAGATCAATATTACCATCATCTGTAAAGTGGACAGCCAGCCAGCTAGATCAATATTACCATCTGTAAAGTGGACAGCCAGCCAGCTAGATCAATATTACCATCTGTAAAGTGGACAGCCAGCCATCTAGATCAATATTACCATATGTAAAGTGGACAGCCAGCCAGTTAGATCAATATTACCATCTGTAAAGTGGACAGCCAGCCAGCTAGATCAATATTACCATCTGTAAAGTGGACAGCCAGCCAGCTAGATCAATATTATCATCATCTGTAAAGTGGACAGCCAGACAGCTAGATTAATATTATCTGTAAAGCTGACAGCCAGCCAGCTAGATGAATATTATCATCATCTGTAAAGTGGACAGCCAGCCAGCTAGATCAATATTATCATCATCTGTAAAGTGGACAGCCAGCCAGCTAGATGAATATTATCTGTAAAGCTGACAGCCAGCCAGCTTGATCAATATTATCATCATCTGTAAAGTGGACAGCCAGCCAGCTAGATCAATATTATCATCATCTGTAAAGTGGACAGCCAGCCAGCTAGATGAATATTATCATCATCTGTAAAGTGGACAGCCAGCCAGCTAGATGAATATTATCTGTAAAGTGGACACGCAGCCAGCTAGATGAATATTATCTGTAAAGTGGACAGCCAGCCAGCTAGATCAATATTATCATCATCTGTAAAGTGGACAGCCAGACAGCTAGATTAATATTATCTGTAAAGCTGACAGCCAGCCAGCTAGATGAATATTATCATCATCTGTAAAGTGGACAGCCAGCCAGCTAGATCAATATTATCATCATCTGTAAAGTGGACAGCCAGCCAGCTAGATGAATATTATCTGTAAAGCTGACAGCCAGCCAGCTTGATCAATATTATCATCATCTGTAAAGTGGACAGCCAGCCAGCTAGATGAATATTATCTGTAAAGCTGACAGCCAGCCAGCTAGATGAATATTATCTGCAAAGTGGACAGCCAGCCAGCTAGATGAATATTATCTGTAAAGTGGACAGCCAGCCAGCTAGATGAATATTATCTGTAAAGTGGACAGCCAGCCAGCTAGATGAATATTATCTGTAAAGTGGACAGCCAGCCAGCTAGATGAATATTATCTGTAAAGTGGACAGCCAGCCAGCTAGATGAATATTATCTGTAAAGTGGACAGCCAGCCAGCTAGATGAATATTATCTGTAAAGTGGACAGCCAGCCAGCTAGATGAATATTATCTGTAAAGTGGACAGCCAGCCAGCTAGATGAATATTATCTGTAAAGTGGACAGCCAGCCAGCTAGATGAATATTATCTGTAAAGTGGACAGCCAGCCAGCTAGATGAATATTATCTGTAAAGTGGACAGCCAGCCAGCTAGATGAATTTTATCTGTAAAGTGGACAGCCAGCCAGCTAGATGAATATTATCTGTAAAGTGGACAGCCAGCCAGCTAGATGAATATTATCTGTAAAGTGGACAGCCAGCCAGCTAGATGAATATTATCTGTAAAGTGGACAGCCAGCCAGCTAGATGAATATTATCTGTAAAGTGGACAGCCAGCCAGCTAGATGAATATTATCTGTAAAGTGGACAGCCAGCCAGCTAGATGAATATTATCTGTAAAGTGGACAGCCAGCCAGCTAGATGAATATTATCTGTAAAGTGGACAGCCAGCCAGCTAGATGAATATCATCTGTAAAGTGGACAGCCAGCCAGCTAGATGAATATTATATGTAAAGTGGACAGCCAGCCAGCTAGATGAATATTATCTGTAAAGTGGACAGCCAGCCAGCTAGATGAATATTATCTGTAAAGTGGACAGCCAGCCAGCTAGATGAATATTATCTGTAAAGTGGACAGCCAGCCAGCTAGATCATTATCACAGTGTGGGGCAGTGGAGCCGAACTAGACTAGACGAGGAAAATGGATTATTGAAAAGTACTAGAAGTCAAAAAGCGTATGCTACTAAAGTATTGGACCAGAATTGGTTAAATTAAATTGTGATAAATGAAAAAAATATACCGGTTTAATTTCAGGACCAACAAATGGACAGAAGTGCCATATAGATTGCAAAGTAGTTGGAGATTTACCGATGCCATGGCATATGGTTTATGAACTGATACGCAAAACGACACCGGATTCGAAACTTCACATTATTCAATTTAAATGATTATACAAAAAGAATGTTCTATATATGGGGGGATACAACCTTCCATACAACTTGTCCATATGTAGCTTGTTTTTGGTCACAGGTTCAGGAATGGCTGAAGAATTGCAACATTTACCTGGCGCTAACTCTGCAGACCGCAATACTGGGTGATCTGAAAAGTCATAGTCAATCGATCAATAATATTTTTAGCAAAAAATTGTATCTTTTAATTTACAATTTGTAGAAACTAAAATAATAAATATTGCACTTGGGGGAAAAAAAACATCTTATGTAGAAATGAATGAAACAAACAGGCGTTCTATTTTTTGCTCTATTATAGTGGCCACTATAGTAGACATCGATCATGTGCACAAGGCTACATGTGTGGAAAAATAACGTTCATACCCTTTTATATCCACTGTATTGAGAAAGAGGTAAAGTGTGTGGGGTTTCTTTCACCTCTATAGTGGCATCCAGCTTAAGCCAGGCCCAGCTCCACTTAACGGTTTAACAAGCAAAGTCTCATTTTCACCTAATTCTCCCATTCTAATAATTAACCACATACTGTGGAGGGAAAACATTAGTTCGTTAGCTAGTTAACATTTCATTGGTTGCCAGGGTCCATCCAGTAAGCAACTCACGCGTTATAACTTGAGGAACGGCAAGGAGTCGTACAACGTTACCAGTTAATACTATAGCGAATTGGTTAGGTTACTAACGTTAGCTCATCTGATGTTGTAACGTTAGCTAGCTAACATTAGCTCTCTGACTTTATTAGCCAGCTAATTTTCACACCATAAACAAAATGATTTGATCCGTTAAGTTGGCTAATGTTGCTCAACATTTCTCTGGCTAGCTAACGTGGATAATTCGATCCAGCTAGCATGATATTTAACAACGCTAACAATACTTGTTCCGCCACACCGCCAAACCTTACCCAATGCCAGTTGTTTTTCGGTTACAGGTCATGAAGTACGCTTCATTGCCGTCTCACGTCTCACCCCGGTGTCTGTGGTCAGGCTTCTCACCTACTTCTTCGTTATCGTTCAGGGGACGCGCTGCTGTAAGTTAAATGGATCTTTCCACTCTCTTTCCAGAGCGCACGTTGGCGCTGTAACTACTAAATTGGTCGTCTTTTCTCTCTTCAGTCGTGTGCTGCCTTCTGTTGTGTGATTGGCTGAGGATTGGATCTTTTTCTTATTTTTTCCCCCACCTTTATTTAACCAGGTCGGGTTAGTTATTTCACCTTTATTTAACCAGCTTGGTTAGTTATTTCACCTTTATTTAACCAGCTCGGTTAGTTATTTCACCTTTATTTAACCAGCTCGGTTAGTTATTTCACCTTTATTTAACCAGCTCGGTTAGTTATTTTACCAGCTCGGTTAGTTATTTCACCTTTATTTAACCAGCTCGGTTAGTTATTTCACCTTTATTTAACCAGCTCGGTTAGTTATTTCACCTTTATTTAACCAGCTCGGTTAGTTATTTCACCTTTATTTAACCAGCTCGGTTAGTTATTTCACCTTTATTTAACCAGCTCGGTTAGTTATTTCACCTTTATTTAACCAGCTCGGTTAGTTATTTCACCTTTATTTAACCAGCTCGGTTAGTTATTTCACCTTTATTTAACCAGCTCGGTTAGTTATTTCACCTTTATTTAACCAGCTCGGTTAGTTATTTCACCTTTATTTAACCAGCTCGGTTAGTTATTTCACCTTTATTTAACCAGGTCGGTTAGTTATTTCACCTTTATTTAACCAGGTCGGTTAGTTATTTCACCTTTATTTAACCAGGTCGGTTAGTTATTTCACCTTTATTTAACCAGGTCGGTTAGTTATTTCACCTTTATTTAACCAGGTCGGTTCGTTATTTCACCTTTATTTAACCAGGTCGGTTCGTTATTTCACCTTTATTTAACCAGCTCGGTTAGTTATTTCACCTTTATTTAACCAGCTCGGTTAGTTATTTTACCTTTATTTAACCAGCTCGGTTAGTTATTTCACCTTTATTTAACCAGGTTGGTTAGTTGAGAACAAGTTCTCATTTACAACTACGACCTGGTCAAGATAAAGCACAGCAGTGTGACACAAACAACAACACAGAGTTAAACATGGAATAAACAAAAGTACAGTCAATAACACTATAACATAACATAGAAAAAAAGGAAGTCTATATACAGTCTGTGCAAATGGCGTGAGGAGGTAAGACAATACATAGGCCATAGTAGCGAAATAATAATTACAATTTAGCAGATTAACACTGGAGTGATGAATGAGCAGATGAAGGTGTGTAAGTAGTGATAGTGGTGTGCAAAAGAGCAGAAAAGTAAATAAAAAACAGTATGGGGATGAGGTAGGTAGATTGGGTGGGCTATTTACAGATGGACTATGTACAGCTGCAGTGATAGGTTAACTGCTCTGATAGCTGATGTTTAAAGTTAGTGAGGGAAATATACGTCTCCAGCTTCAGTGATTTTTGCAATTAATTCCAGTCACTGGCAGCAGAGAACTGGAAGGAAAGGCGGCCAAAGGGGGTGTTGGCTTTGGGGATGACCAGTGAGATATACCTGCTGGAGCGCGTGCTACGGGTGGGTGTTGTTATCGTGACCAGTGAGCTGAGATAAGGCGGAGCTTTACCTAGCATAGACTTATAGGTGACCTGGAGCCAGTGGGTCTGGCGACGAATATGTAGCGAGGGCCAGCCAACTAGAGCATACAGGTCGCAGTGGTGGGTGGTATACGGAGATTTGATAACAAAATGGATGGCACTGTGATAGACTGCATCCAATTTGCTGAGTAGATAGAGTGTTGGAGGCTATTTTGTAGATGACATCACCAAAGTCGAGGATCGGTAGGATAGTTAGTTTTACTAGGGTAAGTTTGGCGGCGTGAGTGAAGGAGGCTTTGTTGCGAAATTGGAAGCCGATTCTAGCTTTGATTTTGGATTGGAGATGTTTAATATGAGTCTGGAAGGAGAGTTTACAGTCTAGCCAGACACCTAGGTATTTATAGCTGTCCACATATTCTAGGTCGGAACCGTCCAGGGTGGTGATGCTAGGCGGGCGGGTGCGGGCAGCGAACGGTTGAAGAGCATGCATTTAGTTTTACTAGCGTTTAAGAGCAGTTGGAGGCCACAGATAACAGCTACAGATACAGTATTGCTACACTTGTTCGATACAGCCCGTAGTCATCCACCCCCCCCAAAAAAACTTTTCTCATCGGATCTACACAAATCACACAGGTCACCTATTTTGGATTCAAAATGGCGAATTTCGCCAAAAGGTACCTAGTTTGCATCCCTGAATAACAGTACCAGTCAAAAGTTTGGACACACCTACTCATTCCAGGGTTTTTCTTTATTTTTTACTATTTTCTACATTGTTGAATTAAGTATAAGGGGGTGTGGTATATGGCCAATATACCATGGCAAAGGGCTGTTCTTAGGCACAACGCAGCCCTTCACCGTGGTATATTGACCTTATACCACAAACCCTCTATGTGCCTTATTGCTCTTTTAAACTGGTTACCAATTTAACTAGAGCAGTATAAATAAATGTTCTGTCATACCCGTGGTATACGGTCTGATATACCACGGCTGTCAGCCAATCAGCATTCAGGGCTTGAACCACCCAGTTTATAATAATAATTTTAAATCAAAACTATGAATGCTATAACCAAAAAAGTGTTTAACAAATCAAAATATATTTTATATTTAAGATTCTTCAAAGTAGCCACCCTTTGCCT
This sequence comes from Oncorhynchus clarkii lewisi, assembly GCF_045791955.1. NCBI lineage: Eukaryota > Metazoa > Chordata > Actinopteri > Salmoniformes > Salmonidae > Oncorhynchus > Oncorhynchus clarkii. The sequence continues at coordinate 74,741,637 of NC_092155.1, forward strand.
TGATGACAGCTTTGCACACTCTTGGCTTTCTCTCAACCAGCTTCATGAGGTAGTGACCTGGAATGCATTTCAATTAACAAGTGTGCCTTGTTAAAAGTTAATTTGTGGAATTGATGTCCTTAATGCGTTTGAGCCAATCAGTTGTGTTGTTACAAGGTAGGGGGGTAAACAGAAGATAGCCCTAATTGGTAAAGACCCAGTACATATTATGGCAAGAACAGCTCAAATAAGCAAAGAAAAACGACAGTCCATTACTGTAAGACATGAAGGTCAGTCAATATGGACATTTTCAAGAACTTTGAAAGTTTCTTCAAGTGCAGTCGCAAAAACCATCAAGCACTAAGATGAAACTGGTTATCATGAGGACCGCCACAGGAAAGGAAGACCCAGAGTTAACTCTGCTGCAGAGGATAAATTCAATAATTAACTGCACCTCAGATAGCAGCCCAAATACAGTGCCTTGCGAAATTATTCGTCCCCCTTGAACTTTGCGACCTTTTGCCACATTTCAGGCTTCAAACATAAAGATATAAAACTGTATTTTTTTGTGAAGAATCAACAACAAGTGGGACACAATCATGAAGTGGAACGACATTTATTGGATATTTCAAACTTTTTTAACAAATCAAAAACTGAAAAATTGGGCGTGCAAAATGATTCAGCCCCCTTAAGTTAATACTTTGTAGCGCCACCTTTTGCTGCGATTACAGCTGTAAGTCACTTGGGGTATGTCTCTATCAGTTTTGCACATCGAGAGACTGAAATTTTTTCCCATTCCTCCTTGCAAAACAGCTCGAGCTCAGTGAGGTTGGATGGAGAGCATTTGTGAACAGCAGTTTTCAGTTCTTTCCACAGATTCTCGATTGGATTCAGGTCTGGACTTTGACTTGGCCATTCTAACACCTGGATATGTTTATTTTTGAACCATTCCATTGTAGATTTTGCTTTATGTTTTGGATCATTGTCTTGTTGGAAGACAAATCTCTGTCCCAGTCTCAGGTCTTTTGCAGACTCCATCAGGTTTTCTTCCAGAATGGTCCTGTATTTGGCTCCATCCATCTTCCCATCAATTTTAACCATCTTCCCTGTCCCTGCTGAAGAAAAGCAGGCCCAAACCATGATGCTGCCACCACCATGTTTGACAGTGGGGATGGTGTGTTCAGCTGTGTTGCTTTTACGCCGAACATAACGTTTTGCATTGTTGCCAAAAGTTCAATTTTGGTTTCATCTGACCTGAGCACCTTCTTCCACATGTTTGGTGTGTCTCCCAGGTGGCTTGTGGCAAACTTTAAACAACACTTTTTATGGATATCTTTAAGAAATGGCTTTCTTCTTGCCACTCTTCCATAAAGGCCAGATTTGTGCAATATACAACTGATTGTTGTCCTATGGACAGAGTCTCCCACCTCAGCTGTAGATCTCTGCAGTTCATCCAGAGTGATCATGGGCCTCTTGGCTGCATCTCTGATCAGTCTTCTCCTTGTATGAGCTGAAAGTTTAGAGGGACGGCCAGGTCTTGGTAGATTTGCAGTGGTCTGATACTCCTTCCATTTCAATATTATCGCTTGCACAGTGCTCCTTGGGATGTTTAAAGCTTGGGAAATCTTTTTGTATCCAAATCCGGCTTTAAACTTCTTCACAACAGTATCTCGGACCTGCCTGGTGTGTTCCTTGTTCTTCATGATGCTCTGTGCGCTTTTAACGGACCTCTGAGACTATCACAGTGCAGGTGCATTTATACGGAGACTTGATTACACACAGGTGGATTGTATTTATCATCCTTAGTCATTTAGGTCAACATTGGATCATTCAGAGATCCTCACTGAACTTCTGGAGAGAGGTTGCTGCACTGAAAGTAAAGGGGCTGAATAATTTTGCACGCCCAATTTTTCAGTTTTTGATTTGTTAAAAAAGTTTGAAATATCCAATAAATGTCGTTCCACTTCATGATTGTGTCCCACTTGTTGTTGATTCTTCACAAAAAAATACAGTTTTATATATTTATGTTTGAAGCCTGAAATGTGGCAAAAGGTCGCAAAGTTCAAGGGGGCCGAATACTTTCGCAAGGCACTGTAAATGCTTCACAGAGTTCAAGTAACAGACACATCTCAACAACAACTGTTCAGACGAGACTGCGTGAATCAGGCATTAATGGTCAAATTGCTGCAAAGAAACCCCTACTAAAGGACACCAATAAGAAGAAGACACTTGCTTGGGCCAAGAAACACGAGCAATGGACATTAGACCAGTGGAAATCTATCCTTTGGTCTGATGAGTCCAAATTTGAGAGTTTTGGTTCCAGCCGCAGTGTTTTTGTGAGATGCAGAGTAGGTGAATGGATGATCTCTGCATGTGTGGTTCACAACGTGAAGCATGGAGGAGGAGGTGTGATGGCTTGGGGAGGCTTTGCTGGTGACACTGTTTGTGATTTATTTAGAATTCAAAGCACACTTAACCAGCATGGCTACCACAGCATTCTACAGTGATATGCCATCCCATCTGGCTTGCGCTTAGTGGGACTATCATTTGTTTTTCAGCAGGACAATAACCCAAAACAAACCTCCAGGCTGTGTAAGGGCTATTTGACCAAGAAGGGGAGTGATGGAGTACTGCATCAGATGACCTGGCCTCCACAATCACCTGACCTCAACCCAGTTGAGGTTGTTTGGGATGAGTTGGACCGCAGAGTGAAGGAAAAGCAGCCAACAATTGCTCAGCATATGTGTGAACTCCTTCAAGACGGTTGGAAAAGCATTCCAGGTGAAGCTGGTTGAGAGAATGTTGGAATGTTGAGAGAAGTGTGCAAAGCTGTCATCAAGGCACCTACCGTGGCTACTTTGAAGAATTAAAAACATATTTTGTTTAACACTTTTTTGGTTACTACATGATTCCATATGTGTTATTACATAGTTCAGATATCTTCGCTATTATTCTACAAATGTAGAAAATAGTAAAACTAAAAAACCTTTGAATGAGTAGGTGTGTCAACTTTTGACTGGTACTGATCAATATAAATATATATGGGGGATTGGAAATAATGCAGATAATTACATTGATGGAAGCTACAATCTTTCTGCACTATTAAAGCTGATAAGGTTTGGTTTCAGTTAGACTAATTTATATATACCTCGATAAAGATTTATTTATTTGGTTGTGTTTGGGGTAAATTCATTCAGTGGGTTTTTCACTGCAGGTGTAGTTCCTCAGAGTGGCCATAAGGTGGCAGAGTAGGAAGTTGAGGCAGGCAGAGACTGTTTGTGCTGTAGCCTTTATCTCTTTCCACTCTCTCTCTCTCTCTCTCTATCCACTCCCTCTCGTTATCCACTCCCTCTCTCTATCCACTCCCTCTCTCTATCCACTCCCTCTCTCTATCCACTCCCTCTCTCTATCCACTCACTCTCTCTCTCTCTCTCTATCCACTCCCTCTCGTTATCCACTCCCTCTCTCTTTCCACTCTCTCTCTCTCTATCCACTCCCTCTCTCTATCCACTCCCTCTCGTTATCCACTCCCTCTCGTTATCCACTCCCTCTCTCTATCCACTCCCTCTCTCTATCCACTCCCTCTCTCTATCCACTCCCTCTCTCTCCCTCTCTCTATCCACTCCCTCGCTCTCCCTCTCTCTCTGTCCACTCTCTCTCTCTATCCTCTCTCTATCCTCTCTCTCCATCCACTCCCCTCTCTCTCCCCCCCTCGTCGGTCTCTCTCGCTGTCTGTGAAATGGAGCAGACAGATTCTTGCTATCTGAACAGACAAGCTGGGAGATAGATGTGAGGTTAACCTCTCTTTTTAGATTCTAACCCCAACTGACACAATTTCCTTTACATTCAACCTCATGTAATCCATTGTCAGTGTCTATCTGTTATGAGTTTTGGTGATCTCACTCAGATGTGCATCCCAAATGGCATCCTGTTCCCTATATAGTGCACTACTTTAGACCAGAGCCCTATTCCCTATATAATGCACTACTTTAGACCAGAGCCCTATTCCCTATATAGTGCACTACTATAGACCAGAGCCCTATTCCCTATATAGTGCACTACTTTAGACCAGAGCCCTATTCCCTATATAGTGCACTACTTTAGACCAGAGCCCTATTCCCTATTTAGTGCACTACTTTAGACCAGAGCCCTATTCCCTATATAGTGCACTACTTTAGACCAGAGCCCTATTCCCTATATAGTGCACTACTTTTGATCAGGAGCTGCATAGGGACGAGGGTGCCATGTGTACACGTCCATTCTGTAGCTAGAGACGTGGTGGTGGTTAATAGGATCCAGAGCGTTTGATCAGACCGATGCTGTTTATTTCTCCTTTTCTTTGTTCCCACAGAGCTCTGTCTGAAATAAATGTCCGCCTCAGGCAGGGCTCTTAGTGTGTCCCTCAAATGGCATCTTATTTCCCTATTTAGTGCTCTACTTTTGACCAGAGCCCTATGGGATTCCCTATGGGTCCTGGTCAAAAGGAGTGCACTAAATAGGGAATAGGGCTCTGGTCTAAAGTAGTGCACTATATAGGGAATAGGGCTCTGGTCTAAAGTAGTGCACTATATAGGGAATAGGGCTCTGGTCTATAGTAGTGCACTATATAGGGAATAGGGCTCTGGTCTAAAGTAGTGCACTATATAGGGAATAGGGCTCTGGTCTAAAGTAGTGCACTATATAGGGAATAGGGCTCTGGTCTAAAGTAGTGCACTATATAGGGAATAGGGCTCTGGTCTAAAGTAGTGCACTATATAGGGAATAGGGCTCTGGTCTAAAGTAGTGCACTATATAGGGAATAGGGCTCTGGTCTATAGTAGTGCACTATATAGGGAATAGGGCTCTGGTCTAAAGTAGTGCATTATATAGGGAATAGGGTGCCATTTGGGACGTGTCCTCAGTCTCACCCGCTTGGAGAGACTTGAAGTGACGAACAGTCCCAGTCCCCTTAGTGAGGAACAGTCCCAGTCCCCTTTGTGAGGAACAGTCCCAGTCCCCTTAGTGAGGAACAGTCCCAGTCCCCTTAGTGAGGAACAGTCCCAGTCCCCTTAGTGAGGAACAGTCCCAGTCCCCTTAGTGAGGAACTGTCCCAGTCCCCTTAGTGAGGAACAGTCCCAGTCCCCTTAGTGAGGAACAGTCCCAGTCCCCTTAGTGAGGAACAGTCCCAGTCCCCTTAGTGAGGAACAGTCCCAGTCCCCTTAGTGAGGAACAGTCCCAGTCCCCTTAGTGAGGAACAGTCCCAGTCCCCTTAGTGAGGAACAGTCCCAGTCCCCTTAGTGAGGAACAGTCCCAGTCCCCTTAGTGAGGAACAGTCCCAGTCCCCTTAGTGAGGAACAGTCCCAGTCCCCTTTGTGAGGAACAGTCCCAGTCCCCTTAGTGAGGAACTGTCCCAGTCCCCTTAGTGACGAACAGTCCCAGTCCCCTTAGTGACGAACAGTCCCAGTCCCCTTAGTGACGAACAGTCCCAGTCCCCTTAGTGACGAACAGTCCCAGTCCCCTTAGTGACGAACAGTCCCAGTCCCCTTAGTGAGGAACAGTCCCAGTCCCCTTAGTGAGGAACAGTCCCAGTCCCCTTAGTGAGGAACAGTCCCAGTCCCCTTAGTGAGGAACAGTCCCAGTCCCCTTAGTGAGGAACAGTCCCAGTCCCCTTAGTGAGGAACAGTCCCAGTCCCCTTAGTGAGGAACAGTCCCAGTCCCCTTAGTGAGGAACAGTCCCAGTCCCCTTAGTGAGGAACAGTCCCAGTCCCCTTAGTGAGGAACAGTCCCAGTCCCCTTAGTGAGGAACAGTCCCAGTCCCCTTAGTGAGGAACAGTCCCAGTCCCCTTAGTGAGGAACAGTCCCAGTCCCCTTAGTGAGGAACAGTCCCAGTCCCCTTAGTGAGGAACAGTCCCAGTCCCCTTAGTGAGGAACAGTCCCAGTCCCCTTAGTGAGGAACAGTCCCAGTCCCCTTAGTGAGGAACAGTCCCAGTCCCCTTAGTGAGGAACAGTCCCAGTCCCCTTAGTGAGGAACAGTCCCAGTCCCCTTAGTGAGGAACAGTCCCAGTCCCCTTAGTGAGGAACAGTCCCATCCCCTTAGTGACCAACAGTCTCATCCCCTTAGTGACCAACAGTCTCATCCCCTTAGTGACCAACAGTCTCATCCCCTTAGTGACCAACAGTCTCATCCCCTTAGTGACCAACAGTCTCATCCCCTTAGAACAGTCCCAGTCCCTTTAAGGTGACGAACAGTCCCAGTCCCCTTAGTGAGGAACAGTCTCATTCCCTTTAAGGTGACGAACAGTCCCAGTCCCCTTAGTGAGGAACAGTCTCATTCCCTTTAAGGTGACGAACAGTCCCAGTCCCCTTAGTGAGGAACAGTCTCATTCCCTTTAAGGTGACGAACAGTCCCAGTCCCCTTAGTGACGAACAGTCCCAGTCCCTTTAAGGTGACGAACAGTCCCAGTCCCCTTAGTGACGAACAGTCCCAGTCCCCTTAGTGACCAACAGTCCCAGTCCCCTTAGTGACCAACAGTCCCAGTCCCCTTAGTGAGGAACAGTCTCATCCCCTTAGAACAGTCCCAGTCCCTTTAAGGTGACGAACAGTCCCAGTCCCCTTAGTGACGAACAGTCTCATTCCCTTTAAGGTGACAAACAGTCCCAGTCCCCTTAGTGAGGAACAGTCCCAGTCCCCTTAGTGACGAACAGTCTCATTCCCTTTAAGGTGACGAACAGTCCCAGTCCCCTTAGTGAGGAACAGTCCCAGTCCCCTTAGTGACGAACAGTCCCAGTCCCCTTAGTGACGAACAGTCTCATTCCCTTTAAGGTGACCAACAGTCTCGTTCCCTTTAAGGTGACCAACAGTCTCGTTCCCTTTAAGGTGACCAACAGTCTCGTTCCCTTTAAGGTGACCAACAGTCCCGTTCCCCTTTGTGACCAACAGTCCCGTTCCCCTTGGTGACCAACAGTCCCGTTCCCCTTGGTGACCAACAGTCCCGTTCCCCTTGGTGACCAACAGTCCCGTTCCCCTTGGTGACCAACAGTCCCGTTCCCCTTGGTGACCAACAGTCCCGTTCCCCTTGGTGACCAACAGTCCCGTTCCCCTTGGTGACCAACAGTCCCGTTCCCCTTGGTGACCAACAGTCCCGTTCCCCTTGGTGACCAACAGTCCCAGTCCCCTTAGTGACCAACAGTCTCATCCCCTTAGAACAGTCCCAGTCCCTTTAAGGTGACGAACAGTCCCAGTCCCCTTAGTGACGAACAGTCTCATTCCCTTTAAGGTGACGAACAGTCCCAGTCCCCTTAGTGAGGAACAGTCCCAGTCCCCTTAGTGACGAACAGTCTCATTCCCTTTAAGGTGACGAACAGTCCCAGTCCCCTTAGTGAGGAACAGTCCCAGTCCCCTTAGTGACGAACAGTCCCAGTCCCCTTAGTGACGAACAGTCCCAGTCCCCTTAGTGACGAACAGTCTCGTTCCCTTTAAGGTGACCAACAGTCTCGTTCCCTTTAAGGTGACCAACAGTCCCGTTCCCCTTGGTGACCAACAGTCCCGTTCCCCTTGGTGACCAACAGTCCCGTTCCCCTTGGTGACCAACAGTCCCGTTCCCCTTGGTGACCAACAGTCCCGTTCCCCTTGGTGACCAACAGTCCCGCTCCCCTTGGTGACCAACAGTCCCGCTCCCCTTGGTGACCAACAGTCCCGCTCCCCTTGGTGACCAACAGTCCCGCTCCCCTTGGTGACCAACAGTCCCGCTCCCCTTGGTGACCAACAGTCCCGCTCCCCTTGGTGACCAACAGTCCCGCTCCCCTTGGTGACCAACAGTCCCGCTCCCCTTGGTGACCAACAGTCCCGCTCCCCTTGGTGACCAACAGTCCCGCTCCCCTTGGTGACCAACAGTCCCGCTCCCCTTGGTGACCAACAGTCCCGCTCCCCTTGGTGACCAACAGTCCCGCTCCCCTTGGTGACCAACAGTCCCGCTCCCCTTGGTGACCAACAGTCCCGCTCCCCTTAGTGACCAACAGTCCCACTCCTCAGAGTGTTTTTCTGTATTGCTGCTCTGAACTGCTCTTTTATTCTGCTGGGATTGTGGGACCTGTTTTAGCCTGGACAGAGATTGGGGCAGACACGCGCAGAGACACGCGCAGAGACACGCGCAGAGACACGCGCAGAGACACGCGCAGAGACACGCGCAGAGACACGCGCAGAGACACGCGCAGAGACACGCGCAGAGACACGCGCAGAGACACGCGCAGAGACACGCGCAGCTCATGTGAGTGCAGCTCTAGTCTCTGTGAATGTGAAAAATTGGAGGCTTACTGGAGTAGGACCTTAGAGAGAGACAGACAGGGGCTTACTGGAGTAGTACCTTAGAGAGACAGACAGGGAGCTTACTGGAGTAGTACCTTAGAGAGACAGACAGGGGGCTTACTGGAGTAGTACCTTAGAGAGACAGACAGGGGGCTTACTGGAGTAGTACCTTAGAGAGAGACAGACAGGGGCTTACTGGAGTAGTACCTTAGAGAGACAGACAGGGAGCTTACTGGAGTAGTACCTTAGAGAGACAGACAGGGGGCTTACTGGAGTAGTACCTTAGAGAGACAGACAGGGGGCTTACTGGAGTAGTACCTTAGAGATACAGACAGGGGGCTTACTGGAGTAGTACCTTAGAGAGACAGACAGGGAGCTTACTGGAGTAGTACCTTAGAGAGACAGACAGGGGGCTTACTAGAGTAGTACCTTAGAGAGAGAGACAGACAGGGGCTTACTGGAGTAGTACCTTAGAGAGACAGACAGACAGGGGCTTACTGGAGTAGTACCTTAGAGAGAGACACAGAGGGGCTTACTGGAGTAGTACCTTAGAGAGAGAGAGAGAGAGGGGCTTACTGGAGTAGTACCTTAGAGAGAGAGAGGGGCTTACTGGAGTAGTACCTTAGAGAGAGAGAGAGGGGCTTACTGGAGTAGTACCTTAGAGAGACAGACAGGGGGCTTACTGGAGTAGTACCTTAGAGAGACAGACAGGCGCTTACTGGAGTAGTACCTTAGAGAGACAGACAGGGGGCTTACTGGAGTAGTACCTTAGAGAGAGAGACAGGGGGCTTACTGGAGTACAACATTAGAACAACAACGTGTATGTCGGGCTCCAGAGTGGCGCAGCGGTCTAAGGCACTGCATCTCAGTGCAAGAGGCGTCACTACACTACAGACCTGGTGCGATTCCAGGCTGTGATTGGAAGTCCCATAGGGCGGCGCACAATTGGCCCAGCGTCGTCCGAGATTGGCCGGGGTAGGCGTCATTGTAAAATAAGTATTTATTCTTAACGGACTTGTCTTGTTAAATAAAAGAAATACAAGTATCAGTAGCTAGGTGAGTACAACAGAACAACCATATGTATCAATAGCTAGGTGAGTACAACAGAACAACCATATGTATCAATAGCTAGGTGAGTACAACAGAACAACCATATGCATCAATAGCTAGGTGAGTACAACAGAACAACCATATGTATCAATAGCTAGGTGAGTACAACAGAACAACCATATGTATCAATAGCTAGGTGAGTACAACAGAACAACCATATGCATCAATAGCTAGGTGAGTACAACAGAACAACCATATGTATCAATAGCTAGGTGAGTACAACATTAGAACAACCATATGCATCAATAGCTAGGTGAGTACAACAGAACAACCATATGCATCAATAGCTAGGTGAGTACAACAGAACAACCATATGCATCAATAGCTAGGTGAGTACAACAGAACAACCATATGTATCAATAGCTAGGTGAGTACAACAGAACAACCATATGCATCAATAGCTAGGTGAGTACAACAGAACAACCATATGTATCAATAGCTAGGTGAGTACAACAGAACAACCATATGCATCAATAGCTAGGTGAGTACAACAGAACAACCATATGTATCAATAGCTAGGTGAGTACAACAGAACAACCACATGTATCAATAGCTAGGTGAGTACAACAGAACAACCACATGTATCAATAGCCAGGTGAGTACAACAGAACAACCACATGTATCAATAGCTAGGTGAGTACAACAGAACAACCACATGTATCAATAGCTAGGTGAGTACAACAGAACAACCATATGTATCAATAGCTAGGTGAGTACAACATTAGAACAACAGTGGTGTTAGTGGTTGTCCTTTAACCTGTGAGCAATGGCTTTTTCTTTCATTGCGGTGGATCAAAATAAACGTGTACTGGTTCATATATCCCTTCATCCACTTAATCAATGTGTTTACCCCAGGTAGCTTCTCTTCTAACCAGTTGGAAATATATATATATGTTTTACTTATCTACTTCGCTTCACACTCAACAGTTTTACCAGAATGGCTGCTGTGTTGGGAAGGGAGATCTCCTGCGTTCGTTTGTGTGGCTTGGCCGAGACATGAATAAACACCATGAATATGTGTCTTGGTTTTGGTTCAGAGTGGTACTGTGAGTGAGCTTGCCAAATGTGACTGTGAATGGCAAAGTAAACAAGATAGCTATGTGTACTTCCCAAATGACACCCTATTCCCTATATAGTGCACTACTTTAGACCAAAACTTGTCTAAAGTAGTGTACCAAATAGGGAATAGGGTGCCATTTGAGATGAGAACCTATTTCTGAAGTATAATATAACGTTCCATGGAATAGCTTCCCTTTCCAGTCAGGTTTGTCTAACCTCATAATGATCCCACAATAAAATGCTTGGTTTGAAACCACAGTAATTAGTGTGTGTGAATGGGGATCGTTTCAGTCTTTGTCTATAGTGGGGATTGTTTTAAAGCCTAGATTGATTTTCAGCGGTGCTTTTGTCACCTTCTGTCGTTCAAGGAGTCGTTTGCTACCACTGTGTGTGTATAGAGGTTCTCCTGGCGTTTTAATCTGCCGTTGAGCTGTTGTTCTGGTAACTCCTGTTCAATTCATGTTGACACGGTCGACCACCATTTTGAAAATGGAAATGAGATCCTTTATGTAAATCTCACTTGGTTTCCACAAGCTTTACAGCCTAGCTAACCACATTTTATCCAATTATTATTTTGTTTTATCTGAAAGTGCTTTATTTCTCTTGAATGGCTTTCATTGTAAATGAAATAAACTGAGCTGTTTGTTGCTGCCCCTTTCATCTACATTTTGGACCAGTCGATGTTGTAACTGGTCTGGTAAGACTCTTCTCTTCCTCTCGTCTCATCTGGATTTGTAAACGTGTAAAGTAGCTCCTCAAAGACACCACGAAGGCTAAAAGGGCAAGAAGGACTTCAATTATGAATTGAATCATTTCCTGCCTGCCAAAGAAAAGGGGGCCTATCAGCAGAGACGGCGTACGTCAAATAAACGTTTATTAGTTTGCGTACACAGATTTGCAGATGTTATCGCAGATGCAGCTAAATGCTTATGTTTCCAGCCTCCAACAGTGCAGTAGCATCTAGCAGTACAAAACAATACACGCACAATCCAGGAAGTTCAAAGAAATGAAGAAATGTCGGATCCAATGAACAACCCAACAGTGTTTTAGCGTGCTCCATGTTCAGACAATATCATTCAGAGAAACCTTTAACTTAAAATATTTCAAATATTGTCTGACTACACCTGGAAAACAAATGAATTGAAAGCTTATGGTAATGCAAGTCCAATGTATAGGCCTACATCTGACTGACTGTCTCAAATGGGCCCTCTTCTATATGTAATACACCATAGGGCTCTGGTCTAAAGTAGTGCACTATATAGGGAATAGGGCTCTGGTCTAAAGTAGTGCACTATATAGGGAATAGGGCTCTGGTCTAAAGTAGTGCACTATATAGGGAATAGGGCTCTGGTCTAAAGTAGTGCACTATATAGGGAATAGGGCTCTGGTCTAAAGTAGTGCACTATATAGGGAATAGGGCTCTGTTCTAAAGTAGTGCACTATATAGGGAATAGGGCTCTGGTCTAAAGTAGTGCACTATATAGGGAATAGGGCTCTGGTCTAAAGTAGTGCACTATATAGGGAATAGGGCTCTGGTCTAAAGTAGTGCACTATATAGGGAATAGGGCTCTGGTCTAAAGTAGTGCACTATATAGGGAA